>NW_025534960.1:102500-125000 GCF_020615455.1 Coregonus clupeaformis
CTTAAATAGAGTAATAGTGTTATTATATGGTGCAATCCTCTAGTGAGAGAGTTACTTTCGTGCCATTAATATCAAGAAAACCTTTTGAAGTCGAGAACAACATTCTTAGTATTGCAAACAAAAATAATGATATTGAAAGCAAAACATAAACCCAAAAGTATTGATTGCGAAACATAATATGCAAGAACAAATTAATTGTAAATGGATGCAATTTTCCCTTTCTTTAGTTATGTTACCCTGGCCTTTGCTGCCTCATTTCATGTTGCAAGTTGTGGCACATTCATTCCAGCAACATAGCACCCTGCATGCCCTTCTGGTTTGCCTCTGAAGCTAAGCAGGGTATGTCCTGGTCAGTCCCTGGATGGAAGACCAGATGTAGCTGGAAGTGGTGAAAAAGAAACATGTCCTGAAAGCCATTTGATTTTATTCATGTGATTTTTTTGTCACTGAGTGTGTGTGTGTGAGTGTGTGTTGTGACAGGTCATTTATCATTGACCTCATCCGAGAGTATACCAGCCCTCTTTTATGCACACACACACCCCGCCCCACAACCAGATCTGCCACCACAATTAAGGTCGGAATTAGCGTCACTGAGCATCATTACCTGTTGAGACAAGGCAGTGATGATATGACATGCTGCTAGTCTGTCTGGCTAACTAGGTCAGACTGCACAATTACCAGGGTTTTGGAGGGCTCGGTGGCTGGGGGGGATGGCGTTTTCAGGGAATGGGGCGAGTGGGGGACTTATAGGGGGGATATGGCTTTAGAGTCATCTCCTATCAAGCCCAGGAGCCATTCTCTTAAAGATGTAATGACATCTCATAATTAGCATAATGTCCCAACTTGTCTGCTGCTTTTAGCTGTCACACCGTATTTGTGGTGAGGCTGGCCAATTACAGAAGAGATGGAAAAGGGGCTATACAATTAAATAAATAGACACTCATGTAATCTGTCACATCCCACTGGTTATCACTTAGTGACTGGAGGAATGTAGCTAACAAACTGTTGATGACATGGCACTCAAAGTCATCTGGATGAACCATAGGAAACAATTTCAGATGTAGGTAATATCAATTATTGGTTATACGAATTCAACATATTGGTTATATGTCACCTTAGGTATATGTAAACCTACCTCTCTTTGTTTGTTTTTGAATTCTCGATCTCAACACAATATGATGATACAGTATGTCAAAGATAAGCCACATCAACCGTTTAATTTTTGTTACATTTCAAAATATAACCTGAAAAACGAATTTGTTGTCTCTTTCTTGTCATACACTTTCACAATTGTAAACATTTCTCTGCCTTAATGTAATTCAACATTTCAAATAGCTTCCACCTATGCCGGTACCTACACTTCTAGGACTCATGTTATCCTTATTTGTGTGTCAAACCATCTCTCCCTCACCATCACTTTCCTGTCCCATATTGAAGTAAGCAATTGGCCTGTCAAAGCACCAAATAAACCCCATGCAGGTCTTTGGGTTGGAGGTCTATCTATCTGTCCAACATGGCTTTTAATCCATCTCTATATGATTCCTCTGCTCCCTATCATAAATCTATTGCTGTCCTGCCTTATATATAATGTATTTGCACAGAGAAGAAATAGAGGTGACAAAGTCAGTAGTTACTATGATCAAACATCGTACCTGGAGGCTAACTGGGCATCAAGGCCCCACTGACAGGGCCTAGAGGGAACGAGTGTATGAGAGGGAGGGAGAGAGGGCGGGAGGGAGGTATGGAGCGAGGGAGGGAAAGGGGGATGGATAGAGGGAGAGAGGGGGGAAAGGGGAGAGAGAGAGAAAGAGAGAGGGGTGGATAGAGAGGGAGAGACAGAGGAAGGTAGAGGGTGGCTATACGTACTGTAAGGGGTAATGGATTGCTGGGTGTGTGTATAAATCACTATTGTACAGGCTAATCTCTCTCACTCACTGGCAGGGTAAATACTTTGCTTATAGATCCAACACGCCTCACTCTCTGCAGCTCGTTGGGTCCGCTCAGTAGGCACAAGGCCTTTCCGAGACACACCTGCTCCTTTAAATCATCCCTCATTCATTCTGTCATCTTTTTTCACTCCATCCTTCCCACAGAGGTGGACGAGGCTCTTGGTAACAGATAGGACTGAGACAGACGGTGTACTTTCCCTCCCTCTCTCTCTCTCTCTCTCTCTCTCTCTCTCTCTCTCTCTCTGTATATTGATGGAAACCCTGTCCATAACTCACATTTTCTTATTGTGCATATTGTTATAGAGAGGTCGCTGGCAGTATATTTCAAATACCTGCTTTTCCTGTAGCTTGGCTCCAGCTTGGCTGCATTTGGATGTCCCTCTCCTTACCCCATCATTGTAACTGCAGGGTAAAGACATCCTTCTCCTGTTTTCCCCCTATCTCCCTCCCTCCCTCCCTCGGTAATCTGGCCCTGTCTCTAAATGTGGAGGTGCTGCTGCTCGGGCTTGATTGAAACAAACGGCTGCTGATTGCTGATCAGCCAGCTGTAAAGCCTGGCAAGGATATGAGCTAATGAAAAAAATGGACCTGATTTGAGAGGCACAGAGTGTCGCTCACCCTTGCTCGCCCCTGTCCCCCTGCTGTTCCCTTCCCTCCCCCCCACTGCCCATCATTCTCAGCCTGCCTTCCCCTAGAGCGAAGGGAAGGGAGGCAGTGTGGCTGTGTTGCTAGTGCTGGCTAGCCTCGACCCGTGGAGACAGAGCGAGAGACGCTACTACTGTCTAGCTGGTTGTAATGGCAGTGTCTTTGTAGGCGCTGACTGGGGAAGTGGCATGGAGGAATTAGTGAGCCCATGAGGACATTATAGGGTCAATCGTTGTGGCTGTTAGACCTTTCTATCCTGTCTGTATACCTCTGGGTTAGAGAGGCCCTCTGAATAAACTATCAATACGTGCTGTATATTATCCTTGTTACAGCTCTTGCTGGCATTACCATATTGCCATTGCTGCTCTATTGCTAATGAAATGTTTTGCAAGATATTTAACCAAAATGGGAGTCCTCGGAATGTCTTCACATCTTATAGAGGCTTTAATAGTCTTGCCGATGCCCTCTTCCACTTCCACTACACATACACACAGATGCCCACTGGCCCCTCATCTAGCAGGGTCGGCGCTTAAGTGGGCAATAATGGCCAGTGGCAAGCCATTAGAATTGGTGAAAACACACACACACACGGAAAAATCAAGGCAGTGAATGAAAATCCAATGACCCTGTGTACACACAATCAGCCATGAGATAGCAACATGGCTGCATTAGGCTAGTGTATAATAACACAAAAACACTTTTAAAAATTGAGCCTCATTATTAGAGCTGAGAGAGGAGCGGGTGATCCTCATTTCAGCTCCCCTTTTCCCTCTTTTTATTTGACAGCCGCAGTAAATTAAGAAAGTGGTGATATTTAATACCTTTTAACCTCCCCGAGACAGTTTTCTGATCAATTATAAGAGGCGGCTGTAATTGTTAGCCTGGTTAATGATTCTACACGTGAGAGTGGTGCGCCAGCCAGCCAGCCCCTAAGATGAAGGCCTGAGTGCAATTACCTTAAACCCCTCAAGTGTACTGGTGTCTGGAGAGGACATTACAGTGAGGAAGGGAGAGAGAGAGAGAGAGAAAGAGAGAGGGGGGGATTTGGAGAGAGAGAGAGAGAGAGAGAGAGAGAGAGAGAGAGAGAGAGAGAGAGAGAGAGAAGATAATAAATAATACTGAATGTGTGCATAAATGTGTTTGAATATTTATGTGCATATACTGTATGTACACTATGCATCTTTACCAAATGTCTCTGTGTGTGTATATGTCTATGTGAACAGTGTGTGTGTGCACGTCCGTGTGTTAAAAAGGGTAATACTGGAATGACACCTCTTCGTTCCTTTATTGAGCAGCTCATGTGGGTGTCCCTCCATGCCTGCGTCTTGTGTATATCTAGCCAGGCAATTTAAGAACACATTAGACCTTGTGAAACTGCGGGCTGGGGCCTGACAGCCCTCCAAACTCTAAATAAATCACCTTTTTATTGTGTAGGAAGCTGGGTGGCTCTACTGCACATGAGAGCGCTCACATCTTTAAAGAGAGCACATTTCGACACAACACCCGCTCTCACTGCCGGCCCCCTCATAGGTGGCTAGAGAAAACATGTTTCCAGACACATTTGGAATCTTAAACAGACATTTTAACACACGAACCCCTCAGACTGTGGTCTCCACAGGGTTAGAGGCATATCTATGTGTGGGTTTGACGTTCTTTCTGTAGATTGTGGAACCATTGATGATATCATACTACTCTACTATCTTGCCTATTGAGAGAGATTTGAGTGTGCTAGAATATAAAATAAAATGGTTGTTTTTTGCCTTATAACAGTAAGAGTAACAGGTGGTGGTGTTGAATGGCTGTAGGAACTGCCGCCCACCACCGACAGAGGAGTGTGATACAGCCTGACCTCCTGTCTGTATGTCTGTCCGCGTGGAGGCAGGCTGAAGGCAGAGGAGGAGGAGACAAGGCATCCAACTAGTTTCTACTGATATGGGAATCAAACCCAAATACAATGAGTGTGCAAAACACTTTCCATGACCAGCTGACCAGGTGAAAGCTATGATCTCTTCTTGATGTTATTTGTCAAATCCACTTCAATCAGTGTAGATGAAGGGGAGGAGACAGGTTAAATAATGATTTTTAAGCCTTGAGACAATTGAGACATGGATTGTGTATGTGTGCCATTCAGAGGTTGAATGGGCAAGACAAAAGATAAGTGCCTTTGAATGGGGTATGGTAGTAGCCAGGCGCATCGGTTTGAGTGTGTCAAGAACTGCAATGCTGCTGGGTTTTTCACGCTCAACAGTTTCCTGTGTGTATCAAGAATGGTCCACCACCCAAAGGACATCCAGCCAACTTGACAGAACTGTGGGAAGCAATGGAGTCAACATGGGCCAGCATCCCTGTGGAACACTTTCGACACCTTGTAGAGTCTATGCCCCGACAAACTTTCTGTTCTGAGGGCAAAAGGAAGTTCAACTCAATATTAGGAAGGTATTCCTAATGTTTTGAACTCTCATTGCATATGTGTTCTGGTTAATTTACTAAGACATAATTAGAAGAGAGACATAGAGAGTATAACATAAAATAAAAATGAAGCAGATATAACATAATAATGTTGTGATGATAATTACCCATTAAACAGCAGGCCTTTAAGGCTGCAGGTATGGTGGTTGGAGGCGTGTCCAACCCACAGGTGTCATCTTGTATTAGGCCCATTGTTGGAGGAGGTGCCTAGCATTGTTTTCCCATTTTTCCTCCCATATTCCAAACTGCTTTAGTGGAAAATACACATTGAAATAGTTCAGCGCCATTATCGATTGTATACCTGGGATTTCATTGGGAGGACCTTTTGGAAAAAAATGTGAATTTATTTTCTTCAGATTAGTTATTTTTTGTTAACAAGCGAACGTCATGTTCGAGTGATGCGAGCACATTCCCACACCAAAAAGCTCTGTAGCAGGATAGCTAACGCTAGTGTCGGGACCTTGACAAACTTAACAGTGAGTGAGTGATGACCATGAAAACACACAAGACTGATGGCTATAGCTACAGTATTTTCAACATGTATATTATTCTTTGGCTTTATCTATCTCTAATTTGTGATATTTTATCTTGCCTCACTGGCTTGCTAGCTTGCTAGGTAATCAACCATCTGATGACATCTGTGATGTTGTAGACACTAACCATCTGATAACGTGTTTTGTTAACTTGCATGAGCTGCATTGGAAGTTGGATGTGATCGTATCCACTGCTATGTAAACAAAGAGCTTTCGAGTCCTAAACTTTTCATGACGTGGCCGGGAAATGGGTCTATACTTCCTTGGATTTGAACATGAACTTTCCTTTCAAAGACTGAACCAGAGGTTCTGGTAGGACTAAGGTTTTAATTTACATGTTGGATTTGCTCTTTGGATTTGTTGCTTATGTTGAACCCCTATATTTTATTCCTGGCAAGGTTGTGGGTTATGCAAGCTTGTCACGAAGAGAAAGAGTAGAGTGAAAGAGAGAGAAAGCAGCACAGATGAGGATGAGAGGAGGAAGATCAAACTTGACTTTGTCTGCCTGGCCTCATGATGGTCTAACTGTTGTCCTCCACTATTCTCCCTCTCATCCCTCTGTCATTATGGAAGGGCCCAAACTAGACGAGCCATGATATACCATCTGAGGGATGGAGGTGATCGGCACAGCAGATGTTTTAGATGTTCTGACCATTTATTTTTGAGCTGGGAGGGCAGAAAGGGGGTTCTAATTAGAATTTATGGAGTGAATCTGCGGAGTTGCAAATAAGCAACAGTTGATCCTTCCTGAGCCCTGTGTTTGTCTGGAAGGTGAGCGATAGCAGGTAGGAATGTGTTGACAAGGGCAAGGACAAGAAATATATTTAACATCATTCACATTTAACCTAATTCGTTTAGTACACACTGAGACACGGACGTATGGACATGGAACACACACACACACACACAGACCAATGCCTTCCCCGTGCCCCACCCTCTCTGAGCAGGACAGTTGGTCAGATACTGGCCCAACAGCAGACGATACCAATAGTTTCTACTTCCTGTTTACTAAAAGAAAGTAATCTAGCTGAGTCACATTCATTTCCCTCTTTCCCTTCCACAGCCTCTGGCCTTCAAAGCAAGCCGTTTATCATTAACTTGGTCATTTGGTAATTTAAACAGATTTTTACTCGAACAACAACCTCTCCCTCACCCCTAAACACCAACTCGTACACCATACAGCTTAACAGAGCAAGTTTATCTAAATGTGAGCAGAGAGCACTTTGGAGCTAGCTGGGTCACAATGGAGGTTTTAGAGGAGGCACTGCTCACTCACACACACACTGACAGGCAGCCATGTTGAGCTGGCAGCTCTACAACACAAAGCATTTATCTGTCAGTGGTCAAGCCTGACTGAACACCCCTCTACATTAGTCACACACACAAACACATGCGCAAGTGAACACGCACGCACACACGCACAAAACACACACACACACACTGAAAAATAGCCATTCCAGTTTTTTCCTTTTAAAACCTGGCTCAAATCTGCTTTTTTCCAGAAATTAGCCATCTGTGCTGCCCGTGAGTGACAATGTTCATATCAATCCTTCCAGGAGAGGATGAGCACCCCGTCTACAGACACTCAGACACACAGACACACAGACACACACACACCCTCGTGTGCGCACACAAACACACAAACACACAAGAATGTGCACACAGGAACGCAGGCACGCACACAAACACATCTAATGTACATCAACACACAACACACATCAACACAACTGAGCTCTTGCCATTGGAGAGGTAGGGTAATGGTGTTAAGTGAACCACAAGCAGATTCATTTTGTACTGACTATGATAGCCACACACAAACACACACACACACACACACACACACACACACACATTTATACTCACCACATATACACACATTTATACTCACCACATATACACACATTTACACTCACCACAAATACATACATACACACACACACACATGCAACATTCCTTTAGGACAAAGATGGCTGGTGGTTAATGAATCCTTTTTTTAACACCATTAGATTGAAAAATGAGCTGTGTTAGGCCGTGCATGTTTTCCCCCTCTCCTTTTTTTATGCTTGAATTTCGATGAATGGCTTTCATCAACAAACTGCATCTCATTAGGAGTGATGATGTGCCGTATGTTGATCATCATCATCTGTGAGTGGACTGATGAGCGATGGAAATCATCCCTAATGGAGCCGCGACATCCCCCATCCTCATCCAGCTGTGCTACGCTAACGCTAATTACACAATATACAGCAGCTAGCCAGCCACCCGCCACAACAGACGGACCACATCCACTAAGTTAACGGCAGAGCCCAGACAGCCAATGAATATTCACCGCTCACTCTCAGATCACGCCACCACTCAGCGCACGTCGTAGCAGGTGCCTCTTTTCACAGGTGACAGAAGGATGCCGAGATGGCGGTTTTTCGGCGAGATCGCACCTCATGCGAACTCGCAAATTACGTTGATGCAGGGTAACAATAGTAAATGACTCCTTTGTCCTCGCACCGCGTTGGCTGGGGCTGCTGATGCTGTGCTTTGCCTGGAGTTCTCTTGGCCTGTACACACAAAAGGGAACAATCTCAGGAAAATGCCCATTACTTCAAAAACATGCTCCAGAATTCAGGGTCGCTTGGTATGGCCATTACCTTTGGTAAAGTAAACAAGGTGTATGTTGTCCGTTTTAGGACGTCATTCATATGTGTGTTTTTAAATGTGCAGTTAACCATTAATGGCATGTTTTTCAGAGTATTAGGCAAAATATATCATATGAATGCACTTCTCTCCGAGGCTGCAAGAAATTGTAGCCCATCTCTGTCTTCTCTGACACGAGGCAGCTGGATACTCCATTGGTGTTTTCCCCCTCTGAAGACGCCAACTCTGTAGAGTGTAAAGAGTGTGTGTACTCCACTCTGAGTTTGCAGAGATTTATGAGTAGGCCAAACCAAAGAGTGTAAGAGTGTATGCTCAGGGAGAGTTTGGCCTGAGATTTACAATGTGCTGTTTGGGTCATAATTCAAAGTTCATGCTCACATATATCAAATTTGGAATGACATAGATTATGAGAGAGAACAGATTTATCATATACAGGTAGCACATGTGCAGGCAGCCACACACACACACACACACACACACGCAAACACAACACATACACACACGGCATACCATATGTTTTTTCAGATAGAGGTAGCCTTTTTCACCCTTGTTGTTACATACAGTATATAATGTAGTAGAGTGTATGCTTGTAGTTTACGACAACCTATTCCTCCATTTTATAGGAGAGTGTTCCGAGTGTGATGAGGATGATGGGGATGATGAGGATGATGATGATGTACAGTATACATCATGTCAGCATAACAGGGAATGAGATAGACATCTTCCATCGCCAAAATAACTCATCAATAATCTTTTGTATTCTGTTTATTGGGATTATTCAGCATGTGTTGACAAAAAACATTTGGACAAATCATTAATAATTATTAGTTCAAAATAAGTTGGTGTAGAGGGTGATGCAGCAATCGGTGCAGAATTGAAAGAGACATACGGTACGTTCAGATTTTCTCCAGTCCACGGACATCCCTTTTATGAGTCTATCTTGGTTTCAGCTTTACTTTTCTATTTTCTATGATTTACTGTTTGGAGTGTGTTGAATGTTTCATGGGCCATGGTGGAGGCCACTCTCCTGCAGCTTATTCAGCTCTGAACATACAAGCCCATCTATTTCTGTTCCTGTTTGTTAAATATTAATCACACATTCCCACTGTCTCATCCACTGTGTGTGTGTGTGTGTGTGTGTGTGTGTGTGTGTGTGTGAGTACACTGTACATGTACTTTTCACAGTGTGTGTGCGTGTGTGTGTGTGTTGGGTGTATTGGTAAGGGTAATGGTGTGGAACTCCCCACTAAGACCCCACTCATCCTTGAAACATGTTTCCTACCTTAGGTCCCTCTTATGGTGGTGACCACATTTTAAATTGCATGCGGTCTTCACCAAACTACTCAACTCATACATGCACACATATCGGTCAAATAAAATTAATCCACTCTTGCGGATAAACCCCTTTTACCAAATTCCGCCCGCAAGAAAAGTGCTAGAGTAGGTGCCCTTTATGTTGAAACTTCTCCCACTCAAAAGACGTGAGTGGGAGCGAAATAATCTAAAGGAGAGAAGGGAACCTTTTTGGGTGATTGTAATGTTGTTTGTGTCTGAATTCTTAACCAACACACAGGGCAATTAATGAGAGCATGTGTTCTAAGGCATATTTAATCATGACCCTGTTGGATCACTCCACCACCCTTCAAGATGAATATTCAAACCCTTTCATTAAAAATCACACACCCCCGTCCTCTCTCTAGAAGAGGGATAAACAAATCTTGCTTGTGTTTGTTCCCTCCTGGCCAATCGTATACAAAATGTTTTATGATTTCACTTAAACTTAGAAAAGTGCAAGATGGCAAGACGACGACAAAGCGAAATATGACATAAAAAGAACACAAGTCATAGCTGAAGGGTTACGAGTGGCCTGCACTGTATCTCTGAGTCGCAGTTAATTACAAAAAACATGAATGTTTCATTAACCCCTTATCAGTAATTAATCACGGGCTTTGATATAAAGTTCAGCTTACAAAAATTATCCTTACTGCAGTTAGTACACGGGACAGCCACTTCAGGCACTAAACATTTGTTATGACAGCACTGTTTGCTTTCTACTCCCAAATGCCACCGTACTGCACCTTCCAAGTCCCACAAGAGTCTCTTTGCCACAAGAGGCAGTTTGCATTTCAAATATGAGAGCTATAGCGTATTGTGTACAAGTGTCCTTTGCCATTTCATTCTGACAATTCACTGGCTACATAAAGGAACAGAAAAGGGTCATGTTGGTGAGCTTGACATTTTATGTATGTTTAACGTTGCTGTAAACCCTCTATCCCAGGTCGCAGGTACTTTACATTCTAAGGTCTTGCTCCAGCACCGTATCTATTGCCAGTTTTGTGTACTGTTTCCCGAGCTGAGATGTGATTATGGGTAAAATAAGCCCCAGCCCCCAGTTTGACCGACCACTCTGTCCTCTCTCTGTCTGTCTTTGGTGAGTGGGGGGTCGGGGGTGAGGGAGAGGTCAGGGAGAGGGTGTTGTGGGCAGGGTTTGAGGGTGACTGTTAGGCCAGTATACTCTGTAGACTGTAGAGTGTGTTCTGTGGGGCGTTGGGGGTGTATTTGAGGTGAGAGGCAGGTCAGCTTGGCTGTGTACACTATGGAGGGTGTGGGGATGGGGTCATTACATGGATGAGGTCATTGCACTCTGACTCAGGACCACTTCCATTGGACAGCCCTATAGTCCTCTCTTTGAATATGACAACAGAGTGGCATTGTTAGAATATGGGCATTTCCATCGAAAAGGACCCATGAGCACCAACATGTGAAGTTCATAGGAGCAAATCCAATTGGGTGTCAAATGAAAGCTAAGAGTCTATATTGTTTGGGAAATGAAAGCATAGATACATTTTAACAATTTTCCATCTTAAAAATGTGGTATAAGTAAATGTTTTGATTTCTGGATTTACAGATGGAAAAGGGATCTTAGAAAACATCTACCAGAAAAAGTCTTAAAAGGTGTCAGAAATACATCAAAACGCAACAACGTTGATGTTTAAAGACCCATGCCAACTAATATCAACTTAGATTTAGTTTTGGAGAAATTGTTTACCTTCTGTAAGTTTAAGAAATATTGCCTTATATTCCAAAAAACAGATATCTTTATAATATTTTGTAATTTCTCTCCCTCATGACTGAGGATAATGAAAGTTCACAGAAGTAACAAGTAAAGGTAGACCTATCAATTAGTTATAGTGTTTTTACTGATATCAAGTTTGTTTATTAATTATTAAGTGATTATAACTCGTAATTCTGTTAGCAAATTAACAGAATTACCCCAAAATCTGTAAATAGACATATGTTTCACAAGTTTGGATAGCACAGTACTGTACAGTAAGTAGAGTGCAGTAGAGTACAGTGCAATACAGTACAGTAAAGAAAAGTAGAGCACAGTACCCTAATCTACTCTACTGTGCTCTGCTGTGATGTCCAAACGTGTAAAACATGAGGAGAATGACATTCATATCCATAATTATGCATTTCTGTTTAGTACAGATCAGGAACCCATGTTGTAATTCCGTTACATGGTGTAAATCCACTTCACTTGCTGTAGTTCAATAACCAAAAGTGATGTTTTCAAACCAAGGTGCACATTACCCATTCTTTCTGCAGACATCTTTAAATCTTAATTTGGAGCCAATATTTAACAACGTTTTGGGAAATTGTGGTTGCATAAAAACCTGAGGGAGATTTTTCCGTAATTCTGTTACCAAAGTTTGCGTCTTCACAGTTCTTCCACTAAATTCGTTTTTGTAAATGATTCAGTGGAAACTGTTAAAAAGTAGTCCTTTGTGTTGCATGGTTGGTAAACATTTAGAAATCAATGGTTTTTGTTTGGCATACATTTTAAAGTGAAAAAAAAAAAACAGAGTCAAAGTGTAATTCTGTTACTGTGGAATTGCCCAAAATGTAATGCTAACTAACTAACCAACCAACCCCACACACATACACACACACACGCACACGCACACGACATGTCCCTTCACCTCTGTTAATCAGTAAGTTCTTGATGGATTGACAGACATTATTAGCACAGAGACAGACACTGAACCCTCAGTCAACCTCTCCTCTCCTCCCTTCTTCCTCAATTCCTCCCTCCTCTCCCACCCAATCAACCCTGTCCTCCATTCCTCAGTAGAGTCCGACTGGAGGCCATGTTACCATTGTTGATGTTTTTGTTGTTATTGTCCTGCCTCTGTTGATTTAAATTAGGAAATCCTTTAACTCGGCAGAATAAAAATAGTGTGCATGTTGTTTTATTATTAAAGAGGAAGAAGAGACACCCCAGCAATCTTGTGCTAGTTAATGAGAAGTAGAGTATAGTGCTTCGGGGATTTCAATAACCCGGCACACAGAACCCACTCCTGTGTGGAACATAATACATTACTGCTCTCCATTCTAATTGGAGGAAATGTAATATTTCCCTTTCCTTGTTCCTTATTCAGAGAGAAGACCATAAGTGCCTTTTTCTGAGAACTTACTGTATATTTGTAGGGTGTGAAGGGTTTTAGGTTGAAGAGAGTCGAGGGTGTGTGTGTGAGAATATGATCAGTGCCTTCAGAAAGTATTCATACCCCTTGACATATTCCACCTTTTGTTGTTACAGCCTGAATTCAAAATGGATTAAATAGATTTCTTTTACTCACCCATCTACATACAATACACCATAATGACAACGTGAAAGCATGTTTTTAGAAATTTGTGCACATTTATTGAAAATGGAATACCTAATGTACATAAGTATTCACACCCCTTTGCTATGACACTCCAAATTGAGCTTAGGTGCATCCCATTTCATTTGATCATTCTTGAGATGTCACTACAACTTGAATGGAGTCCACCTGTGGCAAATTCAATTGTTTGGATATGATTTAGAAAGAAACACACCTGTCTACAGTGGGGGAAAAAAGTGTTTAGTCAGCCACCAATTGTGCAAGTTCTCCCACTTAAAAAGATGAGAGAGGCCTGTAATTTTCATCATAGGTACACGTCAACTATGACAGACAAAATGAGGAAAAAAAATCCAGAAAATCACATTGTAGGATTTTTTATGAATTTATTTGCAAATTATGGTGGAAAATAAGTATTTGGTCAATAACAAAAGTTTCTCAATACTTTGTTATATACCCTTTGTTGGCAATGACACAGGTCAAACGTTTTCTGTAAGTCTTCACAAGGTTATCACACACTGTTGCTGGTATTTTGGCCCATTCCTCCATGCAGATCTCCTCTAGAGCAGTGATGTTTTGGGGCTGTCGCTGGGCAACACGGACTTTCAACTCCCTCCAAAGATTTTCTATGGGGTTGAGATCTGGAGACTGGCTAGGCCACTCCAGGACCTTGAAATGCTTCTTACGAAGCCACTCCTTCATTGCCCGGGCGGTGTGTTTGGGATCATTGTCATGCTGAAAGACCCAGCCACGTTTCATCTTCAATGCCCTTGCTGATGGAAGGAGGTTTTCACTCAAAATCTCACGATACATGGCCCCATTCATTCTTTCCTTTACACGGATCAGTCGTCCTGGTCCCTTTGCAGAAAAACAGCCCCAAAGTATGATGTTTCCTCCCCCATGCTTCACAGTAGGTATGGTGTTCTTTGGATGCAACTCAGCATTCTTTGTCCTCCAAACAAGACGAGTTGAGTTTTTACCAAAAAGTTATATTTTGGTTTCATCTGACCATATGACATTCTCCCAATCCTCTTCTGGATCATCCAAATGCACTCTAGCAAACTTCAGACGGGCCTGGACATGTACTGGCTTAAGCAGGGGGACATGTCTCGCACTGCAGGATTTGAGTCCCTGGCGGCGTAGTGTGTTACTGATGGTAGGCTTTGTTACTTTGGTCCCAGCTCTCTGCAGGTCATTCACTAGGTCCCCCGTGTGGTTCTGGGATTTTTGCTCACCGTTCTTGTGATCATTTTGACCCCACGGGGTGAGATCTTGCGTGGAGCCCCAGATCGAGGGAGATTATCAGTGGTCTTGTATGTCTTCCATTTCCTAATAATTGCTCCCACAGTTGATTTCTTCAAACCAAGCTGCTTACCTATTGCAGATTCAGTCTTCCCAGCTTGGTGCAGGTCTACAAATTTGTTTCTGGTGTCCTTTGACAGCTCTTTGGTCTTGGCCATAGTGGAGTTTGGAGTGTGACTGTTTGAGGTTGTGGACAGGTGTCTTTTATACTGATAACAAGTTCAAACAAGTGCCATTAATACAGGTAACGAGTGGAGGACAGAGGAGCCTCTTAAAGAAGAAGTTACAGGTCTGTGAGAGCCAGAAATCTTGCTTGTTTGTAGGTGACCAAATACTTATTTTCCACCATAATTTGCAAATAAATTCATAAAAAATCCTACAATGTGATTTTCTGTAAAAAAAAATCTCAGTTTGTCTGTCATAGTTGACGTGTACCTATGATGAAAATTACAGGCCTCTCTCATCTTTTTAAGTGGGAGAACTTGCACAATTGGTGGCTGACTAAATACTTTTTTTCCCACTGTATGTAAATTAGATATTTCTGTTTTTAATTTTCAATACATTTGCAAAACATTCTAAAAACATGTTTTCACTTTGTCATTATAAGGTACTGTGTGTAGATGGGTGAGAAAAAAAATCGAATCCATTTTGAATTCAGGCTGTAAAACAACAAAATCTGAAATAAGTCAAGGGGTATGAATACTTTCTGAAGGCACTGCATCACTGTATGTTTACGTAAGTAGGTCCGAATGTCTATAAATGAATAGTTCATGCAACAGTCTACAAGTATATTACTACTGTATGATTGTCATAATTTACCTTATTGAAAGGGACCCATACTTCTCGAACAGATTCTATAATCTTAGCTTTATGTTGTGCAAGATGTTTTTTGTACAGTATGTAGAGTGTGTGGGTCTCATGGTCGGGACACTCAGTTTGTGTGTGTGTGTGTGTGTCACGTGTATGTGTGTGTGTCACGTGTGTGTGTTATTCATGTGTGTACCTCCACCAGCCACATAGCCAACTGTACCTCCTCCTACACTCATGCTGTTTCACCATACAGACACATGCCGTATGGAAAATCCCATATTATGCATGCACACAAGGCAGAAGTAGGCCTATTAGCTATCCATTGGTAAATAAACAGACAACAAGCATGATGTATTTGTTTGTCTGTTGATATGCTGTAGTTAACCAGACATATCACAGTATCGACGTCTATTGTAAGGTAGATCCAAATTGTCGTGAATAATGGAATATCGATCAAGAAAGAATGTACATTTCTCCTTCTCTCTCTGTGTTGCTTTCTTCCTTTGTGAACACACACACACATTCACGTTCTCTCGCACCAAGCATCATCCTCATTCCAATGGAAGGTTATCAGTAGTTCACAGAGCCAAGGGTCAGACACAAGACCTCTCGCTCACCCCTGACACTGCCATGACCTCCTGACCTCAGATTCATCAAGGCTGTGCTACTGTTGGGTTCATGGGGTCAGCCACTGTTCAAAGACACACAGAAGCACTGGGAATGCATCCTCTGTACTAAACCCTTCTCTCCCTGCCTGGAAAGTGTATAGTTTTTATTAGCCTGTATCTAATAAGGACTGCATTTTTGGTCTTTTACAGGTCACCTGATCTCATGATCTCTGTACTGGACTATTACAGAGGTACCAGGGAATTTGAGAGTAGCTGTCATTTATCTATGAACTGTACATTTGAATGTGAATATGCAATCATATGATGAACAATAATGATGAACAGTTGTCCTGCCCTGCTGCTCTCTTGTTTGGAGGGATTTCTGTTGTTTTGGACGATCATCTCTCTATCTCTTTATCATTCATTACCGTAATCGTAAATACACACACACATAGCACACACATTTGGTATTTCCCTCGTGTTTCAGGGTGACAAATCAACTGATATACCACCTCGACCCTTTGACCGCTCAGGCCTTCTGGGTAATGATGATACTGATGCGGCCATCTGGACTTCCTGTCATAGCGCTGTGATTGAGAAGGAGACCGACCACTGGCCATGCATTGATTTCCACAACAAGTCTCCCCTACAGGGTCTCCATCCAGTATGGCCACTCAGCATTGTGCACCGTGACCTCTGAACTCTTTCAGAGCTGCTTCGGGAGGTCACTGGGTTCACTGTCATCGTTGGCCCATCATTCTCCCCTCTCTCCCTTAACCTGACCCTAAAGTTCACCATCACCCGTCAGAGTTGATACCAAGTGCTGAATCGACCATAGTGATGAATCCACCATAGCCATCTGCTAGTCAGAGCTTTGGTGTTACGTAAGGAGAATGATATGGATCTGCGTCTGTGTTGCTTAATACATAGAGAGTTGTGAGTTGTGTCCTCTTTTCTTCTGTGACACCTCGGACCACCCAGTCACACCAACGCAGTTATGGCAGTTATGACCATACGGTGATCCATATAATCCGGTGGGCTCCCCTTGTGATTGATAGCTATTGTGGAGTTAAATACCTGCTGTCACCTGCCAGAGAACGGTGGCTTTGAGCCTCATCCCACCAGGTCCTCATCATCCTCGGGGACACAGAGGGCTCCCAAAAACACACTATCATGATGGATGAAGGCCCAGGGGTGGGAGGGGTGAAGGTGGCTGGTGGAGAGTGAGAGTAGAGTCAGTTACTCCAGACCGAAAACAGTGCATATTTAGGGCCCCACATTGGGCCTAAAACAGTGTTAGATATTCAGTAGCAGCGGAGGGGGGATGTAGCAGAAAATCTGTACAGTCATATGGATGAGTTGAAAGAAAGTCATCAAATCTCCATTGAGAATTCCAGCCAGCTGTCTTGATTAACACGTTCAGCATTGAATCAACTCCATGGAGAGAGAGAGAGCGAGAGAACATCCAGCCACGGGCACATATCTGCAGCTTTTACACTTTAATTTTTTTTGCTCATTTCGCTTGTTTATTGTCATGGTAATGAAGTCGCAGCGTTGATGTCATCTGGAGAGATCGAGATTCTTTTGGCCTGGATCCATCACAAATGTACGCAAGAGCTACTACTATTTTTATTGAGCAATTATTGTGCGGTGACAACCCCCCAAAGCATTGCTCGTATTGTGGCTCGAATTAGTGACGAAGAAAGAAACATGTTAATTTTCATAAACTTCCCTTCAGACCTGTGATCAATAAATCCATAAAGATGATGTAAGTGATTTCAATGCTGCACGTGGGAGTCAGTCTGCACCAGAGACAAGCTTAAAGCATTAACATGTTGAGAAAATACAAATTAACAAGGTAAACACCAAATCCTTCGTATGTGGAGGATTTTTTCTCCTGTTCTTTCTTTTCTGTTATTTTCTCCTGCTCACTTGCATTTGAGCCAATCCACCGCAGAACACCTATCTCAATGGGCTTCTAAGGTCTGTTTCGACACAGTCAATCCCACACAACACCGATATGAGGGAGATGCACCATCTGTGGATGTGTTGCTCTTCACATTGCCTAAAAGTACAAATGTACCCAACAAGCAAACAGACTGAAGTGTGAATGCTGAAGTGGCACCTCGGTATGGGCAGTGTCTGAGCATGTTCTTCTTCATCTCTCTCTCTCTCTTTCTCTTTCTCCACCCCCCCCCCTCTCTCTCTCTCTCTCTCTCTCTCTCTCTCTCTCCCTCTCTCTCTCTCTCTCTCTCTCTCTCTCTCTCTCTCTCTCTCTCTCTCTCTCTCTCTCTCTCTCTCTCTGGCTCCCTCTCTCTCTGGTTCTCTCTGGCTCTGGCTGTAGCTCGGCAGCCATTAGCTTTACAAATCCAGCCTTTGATCTGTATTTGGGTTGGTGCCTGTGAGGGGGGTGGAGCTGCAGGGTAGTGTGAAGATGGTAGAGAAGTGTGTGTGTGTGGTGTGCATTGGATCGCATGGGTGTGTGTGTACGTGTGTGTGTCTGTGGAGGAGCAGGGTGTACTGCAGGGCGTTGTTAGCCACTGCAGCAGATAAGAGTGGCGCGGTGCATAAGAGTGGTGAGAGTGGCCGTCCACTCTCACCGAGGTATAAAGAGGGAGTCAGTCAGTTTTCAGGGAGAAGCAGAGATGATAATGTCAGTTCATTTGCATTTGTACTGAGTGAATAAGCTGCCTAATGGTTTAAATATAACTCACTTACTGCTCACTCCAAACTCCCATCTCTGCCCCGGCCGTTGCACGCCCATCAACCCCCCTCCACTTATCTCACCCTCCACAGCCTCTCTCTCCTCCGCCATCTCTTCATTGCGCCATAACATCACCCAATACTTCCCCTCTTCTCTGTCCCAGCAAGCGCTGAGATTATTACATTATTGAATGGAAATCACTTTCACTCCTCACTTAGCCCTTGTTTGATTCCAAATAGCTGCTTGCGAAGACTGTTGTCGTACCAGTTCAGATTGTACAAAGCTCATTATTAGATGGTGGGGTGACTAGGGATGAGACTCCAGACTAAAACAGACTGGTGGCAGTCTTTTTGTTCCCCGACCGTCCAGCCTCTTCTCCTGAGTCTCTCCTTTTCCTTCACCCTATCCTCCCTTTCTCTCTAGCTCTTCTATTCTTCACTCCTTCCCCTACATCTTTCCTCTCCTTTCCCCCTTCTCTATCTCCCTCTTCTCTCATGAGGGATAATGAAAGGTTTCCCTCTTCCACTGTGGAGCTGCTGGGAGAATTCACCTGTTTGTGCTTCAGCCTTCCTCCGGTGCATTAAGTAGGGATTTATGGATCCGGCTTCCCATTGAACCAAACCATTTTTTCTTCCAGTTTAGTTTAACAGCATTCTTTACTCCCCACAGATTTAAGGAAAAGGAAAAAAGACAACATATTAAGGGCTATGGCCTCCTAATTTCTCTCACACTTACAGTGGAAGCCAAACAGCCTAAAGCGGTCCTATTCTACAAAAGGCTGCTGTGTGTAAATGGATCGACATATGATGGAAATGCAGGATAAATGTAGTACAGTGAGGTTGTCTTGTTTCTGGGTCTTTTACATGCGTATATTTGGGTTTAAAATGGGTCTCTACGTCAAATCGGAATGAGTTAATGTCAATGTAGAACCATAGAAATGTAATTGTTTCAGTGATACAATATAATAAGTGTTAATTCTGTGGGTCTACTACACATGGGATACTGCAGATCAAGCAGGGCACAGATATATGTAGACGGTTGTCCCTAATATAGGGACAGTAAATGGAGATTGAAATCTAGATTGAAAGGGAGAGCACACTTCCCCCCCTTCCTAAGATTCCTTTAGAGACTCCCTGATCATACAACTCCAGTATCAGCAAGTTTGTTCAAGCTGTAGTGGTACTCATTGACGAGAATCATGCAGTGGGAAACTCTGATTTTAGTAAAATCTCAATAAAGTTATTAGAAATGTCAATGAACGGGTTGTAAATGTTTTAATGTCTCATTAAGTACAACTGAAAAGATGACTTAATGCATCCCGTGACGCAAATGCACTGTTTGTTGCAAATCAACATGATAATTTGTGTCATCTGTCATTCTTTTGACATTATAGCAGATGCTCTTATCCGGAGCAACTAAGTATATACATTTTCATACTTTTCCCCCCCCATACGAATCAAACCCGCAACCTTGGCATTGCAAGTGCCATGCTCTACCAACTGAGCCACACAGGACCACAGTTGAACACAGGGTGCATCAATGATTCAACCCTCCTGCCCTGATAAAACACATCCAAAGTATCCTCATCTTACACTCTTAGAAAAAAGGGTTCCATAAGGGTTCTCCGGCTGTCTCCATAGGATAACTCTTTTTGGTTCCAGGTAGAACCCTTTTCGGTTCCATGTAGAAGCCTCTGGGGAAAGGGTTCACATGGAACCCAATAGGGTTCTACCTGGAACCAAAAAGTGTTATTCAAAGGGTTCTCCTCTGGAGACAGCCAAAGAATCCTTTTAGGTTCTAGATAGCACCTTTTTCTAAGAGTGTAGAACCTAGTGGGTGCCAAGTTGTTGTGACCAAACTTCTCAAAAGATACCCTGTGAAATGAGCTCAGCCTCAACCATCTTCCATCTTTGGTGCTCAGAGGCAGAAAATGCATTAAAGTCAAAAAGCTTTCACTTTCCCCCCTCTCTGACTGCATGTGTGTATTTAGTATCTACATACTCTGAAACATTCCCTAAAGGCTGTCATTGTAGAGTCTACATCCCCCCTTCTCATCTCCCTTGCTGCGCGACCTAAGAAGGATCCACATCTGCATGCAGGGGGCGGCAGTTGGGGAGAGGAGAGGGGTTTTTGTTGGTTTTGTTTTTTGAAAATCTTTTGAAATCTTCCGTGGTGGGATGAGATATGAAAGGCTTGCGAGAGGTGTTCCTGTGTAGCCGCTAGCATCTCGCCACCTCTCTCGGCTCCGACTGTGACCCCAGCCCCGGGTGTGTGTGTTTTGATTCCCTTTGTACATGCTCTCTAAGATGCTCTCACTTCTCTGCTCTCCTTCTTCTCTGAAATGAACGAAAGCAGCCCAAGAAATATATCGCCGCTGGTTTGTTTTTGCCCATCGCTGTCTTTCTTTCCTTCTTTTTTTTACCTTTTCTTCTCCTTTTATTTCTTCCTTTCTTTATTTTTTTGTAAGTCTCCCTTTACAATCAATATCGGTTTGGTGTGTTTGAAGCCTCGCGGCCAATGAAAACTGAGCCACTGGATTTTGAAGTTGGAATTCTGAAGTTGTTTAGCAGTGTAGATAATGGTCGAAAATAGGATCATTTGGGAAATGTTATGTAAAACTCTAAATATGTTTCCCCGATTTCAGTTAAATATGAAATAACACGGTACAGGTTCATTTGAAGTAGCTTCGATTTTTGGTGGGTCTGTTTGGTTGTGGGAGTCTGTTTGTTTCATACATATTCAATGTCTGACATGAGAATCACAGAGAATCTATTTTGATAATATTAAATGTCTTTCAAGAGAATCATGGAGAATCATATAAAAATCTCAATTGAAATTAGCCTCTTCTAAGCTCCATGCCCTCTTCCACCACTCCCCCAAAAAACAAAGATGTCCTCCACTAAGTGTAGGTCAGTTCAGAGCATTAAGGCAGTACTACTGTCCAGTTCTACTGGGTGACCTATGACCTACATGTCTGGCTAAGACCGCTGGCTTCAGCAACCTCACACCTGGATGTCAATCACACCATCAGCTGTTGTTGAAACAATGTGAGTCCTGGTTGGAGTGGGGTGATAACAGAACAGTGAGCCTCACTCCACCTCTATCCCTCCCTCCCCCTACCTCCCTCTCTTTCTCCCTCCATCCCTCCATCCTCTCCTCCCCATTACCTGCACCTGCTCCACTGCTTTTACTATCAGCCGGTCGGGTGCTACCACGCCTGACGAGCACCATCATCGTCTGTCTGTCTGTCAGGGCTGTGTGAACAAGGGGGTGTAAAGAGCAGAGCAGAGCGAACTGAGCCGACTGTTCTATCTTTTATTCCCCCTCTGTCCGACTGGCCATATAGAAGCAAACAGGCCGCGTCAGAAAGGGCACATAAAAGCGTGCATGTGTGTCTGTGTGTGTGTCTGTGTGTGTGTGCGTGTGTGTGTGCGTGTGTGCGTGTGTGTGTGTGTGTGTGTGTGTGTGCGTGTGTTTGTGTGTGTGTGTGCGTGTGTGTGTGTGCATGTGTGTCTGTGTGTGACAATGCTTTACACCCCTCTTTCTATTTATTACAATGCTGTTTACAACCCTTTGACAAACTGCTATAGTACACGAGTGGGGAAATGGAAAATAAAGTTTACTTACAGGATCGTTACTGTGTAATACAGTAGTAATACATTATGCATTTTGTCTGTTGGCTTCATTATCTTGTTATCATAGATACCTGTAATTATATAATCAATAGATTTTGAGTCTAAAAATGACATTTTAGAGTGTGTGACGTTTTGCTAAGACGTGTGACTGATGAGGGGTAATGCGAGAATGAGAGAGGGAGGGGGAAGAGAGAGAGGGAAAAAGAGGGAGAGAGAGATATTTAGGGAAGAGATAGAGGGAAATATTTAGGCATCATTGCTTTCCCTCCAGGTGTCTTTGGCCTGCATGATTTCATCTGCGAGCCATAATAAACTTCCTTAATGAAATAAGTAATTAACATATTATAATTGTGCTGTGGATGATTTTGACAGAGATCATTTTCCATATCTAATGCTATGCTAATTTAATCTGTTCCCCTCCTCTGCCCGACACGACCCTTCTGTGATTAAGTTTCATGGCATCTCACTTTCTGTTTCCTCACCTCTCCATAGCTTTCTCCTCTCAGTCTCACCCCCCTCTCTTTCTCTC
>NW_025534960.1:130000-133172 GCF_020615455.1 Coregonus clupeaformis
GAGCTATCAAAATATCAAATGCGCGTGACAGCTTACAAGGACCCAGGTCTGTCAAACACTCGCCTTCAGAGTGTGATTTAACTTCCCGCGCCTCGCCCGCCCTGGCGACTGAGAAATTGATGTTTTGGGTTCCCTCCCGTCTTTTGCACGGAAGTAATACTTTAATGGACGTATTTATTTAGACAAACAGAGACACCAGGCACAGGTTTTAATTAGGTAAACAGCTCGTTGGGTGGAATTGATGGCGATCCGCTAATGAAGGTCGTCGCAGGCTAATAGCTCTGCTTCCCTATGTCTTATGGAGCTGAAATCTCATGAAATAGAGTGAATTCAGTCATCTTTCCTCTTCCCCCTTTTCTGTCTGTTCTGTCTATTTTTCTTCTTTATCTTTGTTGTTCTCTCTCTCTCTCTCTCTCTCTCTCTCTCTCTCTCTCTCACTCCCTCTCTCTCTCTCTCTCTCTCTCTCTCTCTCTCTTTCTCTCTCACTCCCTCTCTCTCTCTCTCTCTCTCTCTCTCTCTCTCTCTCTCTCTCTCTCTCTCTCTCTCTCTCTCTCTCTCTCTCTCTCTCTCTCTCTCTCTCTCTCTCACTCCCTCTCTCTAACAGATGACTCTATCCTGGGCCGGGCCTGTCGCCGTCTCAGTCGCTCTCTCTCTCTCTCTGTCATGGACGATGTGTGTTGGGAGTCCTTGCCGGTGCGTCTGAAGGACAGAGGGACAGAAGAGCGGTTGTGGCGCCGTGTCAGGTGGCTTCTCCGGGTGACACGTGAGTGTGACACTTGTAACTAGCTGCCCGTCTGAGGGGGCCATGTCTTCTGGCTGCTGTCAGTGGCACAAGCCTGAGTTATGATTATGATTTATCACTATGATTTATGAAACCTACTGCTGTTGTGTTCCTCTCAGACTGAGTGCAGTGTAGGGAAGGTATGTGTGTGTGTGTGTGTGTGTGTGTGTGTGTGAGGATACAGGAGTGCCCCTATGTCCATCCATTCATGGCATAAAGCACACAACAGATACACAAGATAAAGTGTCTGGTTAGACTTACTGTAGACTACTAACCAAAGTCTTGTAAAGTCTTAATGCCAAACAGAGGGACATCGGGGATATTTTCTAAATATCCTCAAATCCTGCGCCAGCCCCTGTCACTGTATGTTGGGGTGCAGTGAAACAGGCTGTCTGGAGGCCCATGGGGAGAGGGGATGTGGGGGAGAGGGAGGAGGGGAGGGCACTGGTACACATCCACAGATTAACCTTCACTCAGGAGACAGAAAATAGAGCGGAACTGAATGTGTGTGTGTTTGTGCGTGTGTGTGTGTGTGTGCATGTGCCTGTGTGTGCACGTCCGTCAATGCATGTGTGTGTGTTTGAGAGAGAGAAAGAGAGAAAGAGGGAGAAAGAGAGAAAGAAAGATACATCCTCGTCCCGACTCTCAGCGTGTGGCACAAAGCAGCCCATTTCATGTTTCCAATGCGGTGGACATGACCAGAAACAACAAACCCTTCAAATACCTCATCCACCTCCCCTCATCCCCTTCACAGCCACCCGTAATCCTCCACCACAGTGCCAAAATAAAGGGAGAGGGAGGGGGGAAAGCTCCACCCTCATAAACTCACAGTGCTGCCACACAACAGAACCACAACACCACACCTCTCCCAGTGGCCTCAGATAGACAGACAGACAGTCATTGTCTCTGTGTGAAGGTCGTGGATGCTGGAAGCACCATAGAAATAGATTCTGTAGCCACACAGGCCCAAGCATGAGAGGCCTGCTGCTCTTCACCAGTGCTGAATGAGCCTAATCAGCTCTATTGACAGGGTGGCAGGAGGGAGAGGGGAGGAGAGGAGAGGAGAGGAGAGGAGAGGAGAGGAGAGGAGAGGAGAGGAGAGGAGAGGAGAGGAGAGGAGAGGAGAGGAGAGGAGAGGAGAGGAGAGGAGAGGAGAGGAGAGGAGAGGAGAGGAGAGGAGAGGATTTTAATATCTTTCTGGTACAGAGGAACAAGGTGTAGAATAAGACAACAAAGACAAATGTCTACAACACAGAGCCATTGGGATCAGAAGTGAGTGAGTAGTATTGCTTTTGTCAGGAACCTCTTATCTCCTGTCTCACACACCTCAGATAGACAGAGAGAAACAGAGAGGGATGGGATGCAGAGGGAGATAACAAAACAGGGAGTGTAGCAGTCAGAGAGAGTGACCGTGAGATGAGGAGAGAAAGACCTCGGGGAAATGGGGCATGGAATAGAAAAAAGAGAGTGAGAGCATTCGAGAGGGGCTGCTATAAGGATGGAGAGAGAGAGAGCGAATTAAAAAAGAGAGGGAGGGAAAGAAGGAGAGATAAGGAGGGAGGGAGAGAAAGCGAGAAAGCTTGGCACTGAGCTGGGTAGTGGAGGGTTTATTATTCTCAGTAGCACTCAATCAAACGTTGGCCCTCTGAACAGAGAGAGAAGAGCTGGCGAATCATCCTGGGGGCTTTCTCTCTCCCTTTCCCTCTCTCCCTTGCTCTCTCTCTTTCTCTCTCTGGCTCCTACCCTCCCTCCTTCCCTCCCTCTGTCGCTCTCTTTTTTCCTGCGGTGTATGAGTGCTATCCATCTGTCAGCTGTCAGTGCCAGTGAGAGATATAGAGAGCTGTCACTTCTCGTCAGGCTGCGTTTGGGAGGCCCTTTTGCAGCTGCCGCGCTGCAAATACTTTTCCTATGGCAGCCAGGACCAGAGTGAAGCTATTAGAACATACGCATGAGGGCGCGCACAAACTCACTCGGGTACGCACAAACTCACTCGGGTACGCACAAACTCACTCGGGTACGCACAAACTCACTCGGGTACGCACAAACTCACTCGGGTACGCACAAACGTACTCGGGTACGCACGCGGGCATGCACAAACACACACGAGCAAACACACGCAGACACACTGTGGATAAGGTGACAAAATGGACAGGAAGTGCCAATAAAATGGAATGTGTATTTTGGGCCCAGTGCTGATTGAAACTGTGCGTGCTTGCTTGTGTGTGTGTACTAGCACAATGGCACCTCATCAAAGTTGGGGGGGACGGGGACGGGGACGGGTATAGACAGGAGGGGTGCTGTGCCAAGGGGTGCAGCAAAGAGTGAAGCAGAGGGAGGGCTTCAGGAGCAATTAGACGTATTGATTGCAGGCCTTGGGGGACACTGCTCACA
>NW_025534961.1:0-132953 GCF_020615455.1 Coregonus clupeaformis
AGCTGGCTGAGAGGACCCTAGTGGAGCCGGCTGGCTGAGAGGGCCTAGTGGAGCCAGCTAGTTTATATTTCATTTACAGTGTATTGACCGACGGCCTATACAGGTCAGGACTGATACACTCGTTTTTTATTTTTATTTTTATATAGTTAAATTATTAACATTTCAAATGTCTTTCTCTTTTGAAACTTTTGTGTGTTTAAAATTTACTGTTTGTGATTGTTTATTTCACTTGCTTTGTCACCGTTAACATATGTTTCCCATGTCAATGAAACCCCTTTGAATTGAACTGAGAGAAAGAGTGAGAGAGAGAGAGAGGGGGAGGGGCAAAAGAGAGGAGAAATGAACATCAACGTGACCTTTCATGATGTGATGGAGAAGATAGGCTTATAGTTGGTATGGTGCAACAACACACGTGATGTGATGGAGAAGATAGGCTTATAGTTGGTGTCGTGCAACAACACACGTGATGTGATGGGGTAGATAGGCTTATCGTTGGTATGATGCAATAACACCCATGTGTACACACATTCCCCTTCAGTGGAAAGGTGAACCTCATTTTTGCAGATTAGTTTATATATAATTTAATACCTTTGCTTTTGTCTGTTTTTGAAATCATTCATTTCATAGGTCAGAGGTCAAGCTGAGCCGTACCAGAGTGGAAGAGTGGAAAAGGTTACTGGTTGTGATGACATAACTGGTGAGAAGTCAGTAATGAAAAGATATTCAGTGTACTGCGTGTTAGTCTGTCAGCCCTATCTCTTTTGACATCTCCCTCTCTCTCCTCCTCTTCTCTCTCACTATCCATCTCCCCTCCCCTCCTCCTCTGTCCAATAGCCGCAGGAAGTAGTTTGGGGGTGTAGAAATACAGCTAAACCTAGGGTATGGCTAAATGGGGTGTGTAGAAACACAACTAAACCTAGTGTATGGCTAAATGGGGTCTCTATCTCCCCTCCCCTCCCCTCCCCTCCCCTCCCCTCCCCTCCCCTCCTCTGTCCACTCCCCTCTCCTCTCTCTCCACTACGCTCTCCTCCGCCCACCACCCATCCTCTCTCCTCCAACCCCATCTCTCTCTGCTCATCTCTCGCAGCCCTTTGACATCTCCCTCTCTATCTCCCCTCCCGTCCTCTGTCCCCTCTTCTCTCTCTCCACTACCCTCCCCCTCCTCACTCTCTCTCTCTCTCTCTTCCTGACATATAGCATCAGGCTTGTTGAGCTTGACTCAGTTGACTTGGGTAACAGACCTCTAGCTACCCCCCTTCCCCTTGCTCTGTTGAACCTTTAATAAACCTTTATTTAACTAGGCAAGTCAGTTAAGAACAAATTCTTATTTACAATGATGGCCTACCCAGGCAAAACCCTCCCCCTAACCCGGACGATGCTGGGCCAATTGTGCGCCGCTCTATGGGACTCCCAATCCCGGCCGGTTGTGATATAGCCTGGGATCGAACCCGGGTCTGTAGTGACGCCTCTACCACTGCGATGCAGTGCCTATGATCACTGCGCCTCTCGGGAGGCCATAGAAAAATAAGACGAATATTAAATAGATACATCATATATACTCTCATTCATTTCCATAGGGACAGATACAATCAATCATTGACACACTGAATATACAACATCACATACACCATCACACCTTAAATGACATTAGTGCCTGTCCCCAGATGGACAGTTATTGTCACGCCCTGGCTCTGGGGACTCTTTAATGTTGAGCCAGGGTGTGTAGGTTTCATTGTTTAGTTTTCTATGTTTGTGTTCTAGATCGTTTAGATCTATGTTGGCCAGGGTGGTTCCCAATCAGAGGCAGCTGTAGCTTGTTGTCTCTGATTGGGGACCATACTTAGGCAGCCTGTTTGGCACCGTTATTTTGTGGGATCTTGTTCCGTTTGGTTTGTGTTATGACCTAGGACTTCACGTATCGTTTGGTTTATTGTTTTGGTTCGTGTGTGTACTAAATAAAGTATGTACGCCTATCACGCTGCGCCTTGGTCCGCTTCTGTCAACGATCGTGACAGAAGATCCCACCACCAGAGGACCAAGCAGCGTGCCAAACAGGAGAAGTTGGCGATGTCCCAGGTGGGCGAATGGTGGTCTTGGGAGGACATATTCGCGGGCAGAGGGCCATGGGCAAAAGTAAATGCCCAGGCAGGAGAGGAGAAACGGTGCCAACCGTGCCAATGTCGGACACGCGAGAGGCAACCCCAAGACATTTTTGGGGGGAGGCACACGGCGTGGACGACGGGGCTGCTGGAGGCAGCTACAGGACGAATCGGCGGACTAGGAGAGGAGGCCACCAGGTTTGGGGGGCTGGAAGGGTGGTTGGCGGAGCCTAGAGGTAGAGCAGAGCCAACTCCCCGTACTCAGGCTAGGCAGCGTGAGACTGGGCATGTTCCGTGTTATGCGGAGCCACGTACTGTGCCGCGAGTGTTCCGGCACAGTCCTGTACGTCCTGTGCTAGCAAAACGCACGTGTCGTGCTAAGGTGGGCATGCAGCCAGGACGGAGTGTGCCGGCTCAACGCTCGTGGCCTCCAGTACCCCCCCTCGGTCCCGGATATCCTGCGCCAGTGCCACGTGCTGTAGTGCCAGTACGAGTGCACAGCCCTGTACGTCCTGTGCTGATGCCTCACACAGATTGTGTGGAAATAGGCATTCAGCCAGGACGGGTTGTGTCAGCTCTCCGCTCCAGACCTCCAATCCGTCTCCACAGTCCAGCCCGGCCTGTTCCTGTCCCACGCACCAAGACTGTGGTGCGCGTCGCCAGCCCGGTCCGGCCTGTTCCTGCTCTCCGCACCAAGCCTGTGGTGCGCGTCGCCAGCCCGGTCCGGCCTGTTCCTGCTTCCCGCACCAAGCCTGTGGTGCGCGTTGCCAGCCCGGTCCGGCCCGTTCCTGCTCCCCGCACCAAGCCAGTGGTGTGCTTCGTCAGTCCGGCACGGCCCGTTCCTGCTCCCCGCACCAAGCCAGTGGTGCGCGTCGTCAGTCCGGCACAGCCCGTGCCTGTTCCACCGGTGCCTGGTCCGGCACCGGGCAGATGCTCCACTCCGGAGCCAGAGCAATCCGCTCCACCGGTGTCCAGTCCAGGTCCGGCCAGCGGGGTCAGACCAGATCAGGGGCGCTACGGGGGGGTGGAGAGAGAGTGGTGGTCACGCCCGGAGCTGGATCCGCCTCCGAGGCGGAATGCCCACCCGGCCCCTACCCTCTTGTGTTTGGTTGGCGCGGTCGCAGTCCGCGCCTTTGGGGGTACTGTCACGCCCTGGCTCTGAGGACTCTTTAATGTTGAGCCAGGGTGTGTAGGTTTCATTGTTTAGTTTTCTATGTTTGTGTTCTAGATCGTTTAGATCTATGTTGGCCAGGGTGGTTCCCAATCAGAGGCAGCTGTAGCTTGTTGTCTCTGATTGGGGACCATACTTAGGCAGCCTGTTTGGCACTGTTTTTTTGTGGGATCTTGTTCCGTTTGGTTTGTGTTATGACCTAGGACTTCACGTATCGTTTGGTTTATTGTTTTGGTTCGTGTGTGTACTAAATAAAGTATGTACGCCTATCACGCTGCGCCTTGGTCCGCTTCCGTCAACGATCGTGACAGTTATGCTACAGTAAATTACATTTACTGGTGATTACATCATTGTCCTGCTTTAAGACAGATTTTTACTGTCTGCATCCAGTTGCATGTTATTTACTAACCCTGCAAATGATCATATATCTTACAATATCAAAACATATGCTCCAGAACAGGATCATCAATATCACTGCCGGTATCATATCTGTCTCTAACTGGGGCTCCACTGAGCTATACAAGTCTACTGTCATGAAGAGTGGACTGAAGAGTGGAAAATACTGCTAGGCTATATGATTTCTATCTCATTAGTTCCTTACTTCAATGATGTGAGAAACTTCTTAGCAACTTATCTTGGATCAGTGGTTGAGCCCAGCTAAACACAGCAAACTGATCTGTCTTGCAGCAATGTTTCACATAGTGTGTCCTATAATATCACCTCTAACTTTCTACTGCTTGAGTTCACCTCTTATAGAATATTGGCTTAATGTTCCTTAATGTTCCAGGCAGTGAAAATACTTTAATCTTTCTTTTATATAGTTATCAAAATTCTCAGCCATTTGTACTTCTACTTTTTGCACAGACAGCTCACACTCTCCTACAAACACCAGCTGGCTGAGAGGGCCCTAGTGGAGCCGGCTTGCTGAGAGGGCCCTAGTGGAGCCACCTGGCTGAGAGGGCCCTAGTGGAGCCACCTGGCTGAGAGGGGCTAGTGGAGCCACCTGGCTGAGAGGGCCTAGTGGAGCCACCTGGCTGAGAGGGCCCTAGTGGAGCCACCTGGCTGAGAGGGCCCTAGTGGAGCCACCTGGCTGAGAGGGCCCTAGTGGAGCCAGTTGGCTGAGAGGGCCCTAGTGGAGCCACCTGGCTGAGAGGGCCCTAGTGGAGCCACCTGGCTGAGAGGGCCTAGTGGAGCCACCTGGCTGAGAGGGCCCTAGTGGAGCCACCTGGCTGAGAGGACCCTAGTGGAGCCAGCTAGTTTATATTTCATTTACAGTGTATTGACCGACGGCCTATACAGGTCAGGACTGATACACTCATTTTTATTTTTTGTTTTTTTATATAGTTAAATTATTAACATTTCAAATGACTTTCTCTTTTGAAACTTTTGTGTGTTTAAAGTTTACTGTTTGTGATTGTTTAGTTCACTTGCTTTGTCAATGTTAACATATGCTTCCCATGTCAATGAAACCCACTTTGAATTGAACTGAGAGAAAGAGTGAGAGAGTGAGAGAGGGGGAGGGGCTAAAGAGAGGAGAAATGAACATCAACATCACCTTTCATGATGTGATGGAGAAGATAGGCTTATAGTTGGTGTGGTGCAACAACACACTTGATGTGATGGGGAAGATAGGCTTATAGTTGGTATGGTGCAACAACACACTTGATGTGATGGGGAAGATAGGCTTATAGTTGGTGTGGTGCAACAACACACGTGATGTGATGGGGAAGATAGGCTTATAGTTGGTATGATGCAACAACACCCATGTGTACACACATTCCCCTTCCATGGAAAGGTGAACCTCTCTTTGCAGATGAGTTTATATATAATTTAAAACCTTTGCTTTTGTCTGTTTTTGAAATCATTCATTTCATAGGTCAGAGGTCAAGCTGAGCCGTACCAGGAGTGGAAGAGTGGAAAAGGTTACTGGTTGTGATGACATAACTGGTGAGAAGTCAGTTATGAAAAGATATTCAGTTGACTGCGTGTTAGTCTGTCAACCCTATCTCTTTTGACATCTCCCTCTCTCTACTCCTCTTCTCTCTCACTCTCCATCTCCCCTCCCCTCCTCCTCTGTCCCATAGCCGCAGGAAGTAGTTTGGGGGTGTAGAAATACAGCTAAACCTAGGGTATGGCTGAATGGGGTGTGTAGAAACACAACTAAACCTAGGGTATGGCTAAATGGGGTGTGTAGAAATACAGCTAAACCTAGGGTATGGCTAAATGGGGTGTGTAGAAATACAGCTAAACCTAGGGTATGGCTAAATGGGGTGTGTAGAAATACAAATAAACCTAGGGTATGGCTAAATGGGGTGTGTAGAAATACAGCTAAACCTAGGGTATGGCTAAATGGGGTGTGTAGAAACACAACTAAACCTAGGATATGGCTAAATGGGGTGTGTAGAAATACAGCTAATCCTAGTGTATGGCTAAATGGGGTCTCTATCTCCCCCTCCTCCCTCCCCTCCCCTCCCTCCCCTCCCCTCCCTCCCCTCCCCCTCCTCTGTCCACTCCCCTCTCCTCTCTCTCCACTACGCTCTCCTCCGCCCCCCACCCATCCTCTCTCCTCCAACCCCATCTCTCTCTGCTCATCTCTCGCAGCCCTTTGACATCTCCCTCTCTATCTCCCCTCCCGTCCTCTGTCCCCTCTTATCTCTCTCCAGTACCCTCCCCCTCCTCACTCTCTCTCTCTCTTTCTTCCTGACATATAGCATCAGGCTTGTTGATCTTGACTCAGTTGACTTGGGTAACAGACCTCTAGCTATCCCCTTCCCAATCCCGGCCGATTGTGATATAGCCTGGGATCTAACCCGGGTCTGTAGTGACGCCTCTAGCACTGCAATGCAGTGCCTAAGATCACTGCGCCTCTCGGGAGGCCATAGAAACATAAGATGAATATTAAATAGATACATAATATATACTCTCATTCATTTCCATAGGGACAGATACAATCAATCATTGACACACTGAATAGACAACATCACATACACCATCACACCTTAAATGACATTAGTGCCTGTCCCCAGATGGACAGTTATGCTACAGTAAATTACATTTACTGGTGATCACATCATTGTCCTGCTTTAAGACAGATTTTTACTGTCTGCATCCAGTTGCATGTTATTTACTAACCCTGCAAATGATCATATATCTTACAATATCAAAACATATGCTCCAGAACAGGATCATCAATATCACTGCAGGTAACATATCTGTCTCTAACTGGGGCTCCACTGAGCTATACAAGTCTACTGTCATGAAGAGTGGACTGAAGAGTGGACAATACTGCTAGGCTATATGACTTCTATGTCATTAGTTCATTAGGTCTTTGATGTGAGATAAACTTCTTAGCAACTTATCTTGGATCAGTGGTTGAGCCCAGCTAAACACAGCAAACTGATCTGTCTTGCAGCAATGTTTCACATAGTTTGTTATATAATATCACATCTAACTTTCTACTGCTTGAGTTCACCTCTTATAGAATATTGGTTAATGTTCCAGCACCTAAATATAAACAGTACCAGCACCCAAAATGAGTACTGATGAGGTCTCATGTTAGAGCAGGAGAAGGGGGGATGTGGTGTAGAAGCTAGAGGTCTGTTACCCAAGTCAACTCAACAGGCCTGATGCTATATGTCAGGGTCAGGCTGGGCTGGGCCAAGAGTGGAAAAGGTTACTGGTTATGATGACATCACTGGTGAGAAGTCAGTGATAAAAAGATATTATACATTCTCTCTCTCTCTCAGATCTCTCTCTCTCCCCCTCCTCCATCTTCTCCTCGCCCTTCCCTCCCCTCTCTCTGGTTCTGACCATTACTCCCTCCCTCCCTCCTGCCCTCCCTCCCCTCCTCTAATGTTTATTATATAAGGGGAGGGAGAATGAGAAGGGGAGAAGAGGAGAGGGGAAGAAGAGGAGAGGGGGAGAGGAGGAGAAGAGGAGAGGGGGGAGAAGAGGAGAGGGGGAGAAGAGGAGAGGGGGAAGAAGAGGAGATGGGGAGAAGAGGAGAGGGGGGAGAAGAGGAGAGGGGGGAGGGGGGAGAAGAGGAGAGGAGAGGGGAAGAAGAGGAGAGGAGAGGGGAAGAAGAGGAGAGGGGGGAGGGGGGAGAAGTGGAGAGGGGAAGAAGAGGAGAGGGGGAGAAGAGGAGAGGGGGGAGAAGAGGAGAGGGAGGAGAAGAGGAGAGGGGGAGAAGAGGAGAGGGGGGAGAAGAGGAGAGGGTGGAGAAGAGGAGAGGTGGAGAAGAGGAGAGGGTGGAGAAGAGGAGAGGGTGGAGAAGAGGAGAGGGTGGAGAAGGGTAGATGTCTTCTTCTCGCCCTTCCCTCCCCTCTCTCTGGTTCTGACCATTACTCCCTCCCTCCCTCCCTCCCTCCCTCCCTCCCTCCCTCCCTCCTCTAATGTATATTATATAAGGGAAGGGAGAATGAGAAGGGGAGAGGGTGAGAAGAGGAGAGGGGAAGAAGAGGAGAGGGGGAGAAGAAGAGAGGAGGAGAAGAGGAGAGGGTGAGAAGAGGAGAGGAGGAGAAGAGGGGAGGGGAAAAAAGAGGAGAGGGGGGAGAAGAGGAGAGGAGGAGAAGAGGAGAGGGGAAGAAGAGGAGAGGGGGAGAAGAGGAGAGGGGGAGAAGAGGAGAGGAGGAGAAGAGGAGAGAGGAGAAGAGGAGAGGGGGAGAAGAGGAGAGGAGGAGAAGAGGAGAGGGGGGAGAAGGGGAGAGGGGAAGAAGAGGAGAGGGGGAGAAGAGGAGAGGAGGAGAAGAGGAGAGAGGAGAACAGGAGAGGGGGAGAAGAGGAGAGGGGGAGAAGAGGAGAGGAGGAGAAGAGGAGAGGGGGAGAAGAGGAGAGGAGGAGAAGGGTAGACATTTTTCTCTCATAGTTCCACCCATGGGACTATACCTTCTGTTATCAACAACAAGTGTAAAACTGGACCATGTGACAGTTTGGACCAAGGTAGCCTTGTGGTGGACCAATGTGGTTGATTAACAGAGCATCTGGGTGTGTACCAATAATATCTCCTTTCTCCTGAAGTAAGCACTTGCTCCCTACTTCCCATAATTTAAATGCATTGGATTGGTGGAGGCAAGTACACAACTTTCACTGGGACCTCCCCACATTCTGAAATTGCATTATGTAAGGTGTGAATCTCTGATCTGCATAATTTTAAAAAATCCCCATCAAAAGCTGTCAATTTAAGCTAGAGATATCAGGTGTTTTGCATGGGCTGTGTCTCAATCCACCACATTCGCCTATGGCGGCCTTCCGCATCTGCAGTGGAAGGTCGCCAAGCTACAGCTGTGTTTGTCAGACCATGAGACATCCTGAAAATATGTCTTCTCACGTAATCTTCTGTAGCGAACACAATGGTGTTCTCTGTTTCGCTCTCTGACCCCCACAAGTGTCACGGGACTCGATTGAAGGTGTCCAATACAAATGAATGTAAATATGGAGGTAGATTTGTGGCCCCAAAAATAAAGGGTTAAATGTGTACAAATAATACAGTCCCAAAATAAATCACAAGGAATAAGGTTTTAAAGCTCAAGAAATACAATATATACAGTATATACACTACCGTTCAAAAGATTGGGGTCGCTTAGAAATGTCCTTGTTTTCGAAAGAAAAGCACTTTTGTTGTTCATCAAATTGATTGGAAATACAGTGTAGACATTGTTAATGTTGTAAATGGCTATTGTAGCTGGAAACAGTTGATTTTTAATGGAATATCTACATAGGCGTACAGAGGCGCATTATCAGCAACCATCAGTCCTGTGTTCCAATGGCAAGTTGTGTTTGCTAATCCAAGTTTATCATTTCAAAAGGCTAATTGATTATTAGAAAACCCTTTTGCAATTATGTTAGAACAGCTGAAAACTGTTGTGCTGATGAAAGGACCAATAAAACTGTCCTTCTTGAGACTAGTTGAGTATCTGGAGCATCAGCAATTGTGGGTTCTATTACAGGCTCAAAATGGCCAGAAACAAAGAACTTTCTTCTGAAACTCGTCAGTCTATTCTTGTTCTGAGAAATGAAGGCTATTCCATGTGAGAAATTGCCAAGAAACTGAAGATCTCGTACAACGCTGTGTGCTACTCCCTTCACAGAACATCGCATACTGGCTCTAACCAGAATTGAAAGAGGAGTGGGAGGCCCCGGTCCACAACTGAGCAAGAGGACAAATACATTAGAGTGTCTAGTTTGAGAAACAGACGCCTCACATGTCTTCAACTGGCAGCTTCATTAAATAATACCCGCAAAACACTGGTCTCAATGTCAAAAGTGAAGAGGCGACTCCGGGATGCTGACCTAGGCAGAGATGCAAAGAAAAAGTCCAGTGTTCTTTTGCCCATCTTAATCTTTTATTTTTATTGGCCAGTCTTAGATGTGGCTTTTTCTTTGCAACTCTGCCTAGAAGGTCAGCACTGGTACATAGTTCCTCTGTGGAGATGGGAGAACCTTCCAGAAGGACAACCATCACTGCAGCACTCCACCAAGCAGGCCTTTATGGTAGAGTAGCCAGACGGAAGCCACTCCTCAGTAAAAGGCACATGACAAATGGCACCTAAAGGACTCTCAGACCATGAGAAACAAGATTCTCTGGTCTGGTGAAGCCAAGATTGAACTCTTTGGCCTGAATGCCAAGTGTCACATCTTGAGGAAACCTGGCACCATCCCTACGGTGAAGCATGGTGGTGGCAGCATCATGATGTGGGGATGTTTTTCAGCGGTAAGGACTGGGAGACTTGTAAGGATCGAGGGAAAGATGAACATAGCAAAGTACAGATAGATCCTAGTGGAGCCGGCTGGCTGAGAGGGCCCTAGTGGAGCCACCTGGCTGAGAGGGCCCTAGTGGGACCAGCTGGCTGAGAGGGCCCTAGTGGAGCCACCTGGCTGAGAGGGCCCTAGTGGAGCCAGCTTGCTGAGAGGGCCCTAGTGGAGCCGGCTTGCTGAGAGGGCCCTAGTGGAGCCACCTGGCTGAGAGGGCCCTAGTGGGGCCAGCTGGCTGAGAGGGCCCTAGTGGAGCCACTTGGCTGAGTGGGCCCTAGTGGAGCCAGCTAGTTGTGTAAATAAGTGTAGTTGAATTAGATATGAACTATTTTATCTTTATTTATAGACTATTTTATATTTCATTTACCGTGTATTGACCAACGACCTGTACAGGTCCATACTGATACACTCATGTTGGTGTTTGTTTTTGTACATAGTTAATCATTTAACATTTCAAATGTATTTCTCTTTTGAAACTTTTGTTTGCTAAATGTTAACTGTTTGTTATTGTTTATTTCACTTGCTTTGGCAATGTTAGCATATGTTTCCGATGCCAAATGAGAGAGAGAGAGTGACCTTTCATGATGTGATGGCGAAGATAGACTTATCGTTGGTATGGTGCAACAACACCCATGTGTACTCACATTCCCCTTCCATGGAAATGTGAACCTCTCTTTGCAGATGACTTTATATATAATTTAATGCATTTGCTTTCGTCTGTTTTTTAAACCATTCATTTCATATGTCAGGGTCAATCTGAGCTGGACCAAGAGTTGAAGAGTGGACAAGGTTACTGGTTATGATGATATCACTGGTGAGAAGTCAGTTATGAAAAGATATTCAGTTGACTGCGTGTTAGTCTGTCAGCCCTATCTCTTTTGACATCTCCCTCTCTCTCCTCCTCTTTTCTTTCACTCTCCATCTCCCCTCCCCTCCCCCTCTGTCCAATAGCCGCAGGAAGTAGTTTGGAGGTGTAGAAATACAGCTAAACCTAGGGTATGGCTAAATGGGGTGTGTTGAAATACAGCTAAACCTAGGGTATGGCTAATTGGGGTGTGTTGAAATACAGCTAAACCAAGGGTATGGCTAAATGTTGTGTGTAGAACAGGGGCGGCCTGTTCAATAGGGCGATATGGGCGACGAACTGCCAAACGGGAAAAGGAAGGGATTTTTTTTCTAATCAATTATATCACGGCAACAGTAGTTATCAGTGTTGTAATCTATACGTCTGATCTGCCACAGTGCCACAGTGCCACTAAATGTCGAATCAGGCTAAAGTCGTGCTTCAAATGGCTCCCCCCCCTTTTGGGGCGATTTCAGTCAGGTTGAAAATCGCCCAGAAGTCTGTCATAGACTCCCATGTAAAATCTATTTTTTTCAAATTTCAGAGCCTTCAATACAATCTCAATGGGTGTCTGTGGGCTTGCACTTACGCGCTCGTCATACGTTACGTAACCATGAACGTAACTGAGAAAAGAGCGGATTGTTTGAAAGAAGTTCCTTTTTGTCGGCGAACAAATGAAGATAAATTGGCAACGAAACAATTAGGACCTCCCAGACCAAATTTAATAATTCAACAGGTTTCTACTAAAGGCGGAAAGTCCTACACCCGAGGATTTTCCAAAAATTGGTACGAACGAAAAAAGACATTGCCACTCACTCAACTGGATGAGGGATACAGGCTAGCTGTCCGCCGCCACAACGATGAGGTTAGTGTTGATAATCACAAGTTTACTGGAGAGAGTAGAGACTTTGGACAGGGTGGATATGGTATAATAAAGGCAGTTTATTCAGAGGTAAAGATATCTGGAATCGCGTTCACGGACCCGTTCGTCAAACTCTTAGGGAGCTATAAATTAAGCCCCATTACTTACCATATCAGATAAGAGAAATTGCTGCAGCTACATATATTTTACATCCTGGCCCTACATAGTTCACTATTTGCATCACTTACCAAAATATTACATGTGGTCATATATGCTTGGAAAGTGGAGATGCCATAGAACGTCAAAAAAGTAAACATTGCTGGAGACACATTGCCGTTTTGGAGAAGACATCGCGTTTGCTAGCGAAGAGATTTGTTGTGGCAAATGAACTTGGGCTGGGAATTGCCAGGAACCTCACGATAAGATATATGCATCAGCATTGCGAGTCTCATGATTCTATACGTATTGCGATTCGATACTGTGATTTTATTGCGCACCATATGTCTGTTGCAGAGGGATCAGAAAGCCATGAGAACGAGTTTTGATCAGTCATGGAAATAAAAGTGCTGAAAACAAATTGGCTCCCAATGTGAAAAGATTGAGAACAAGCTATGAAGGAACAATAATGGTGTTTTGGTGCAGGTACAGCCAACTAGCGCTAAAATATTGCGATATTGTCATAACAGTATATCGTAAAGTATCACTATGTAACTCGATTTCTTTCACCCCAATCCCTCAAATTAACGGTAAATAACTGAATTGTTTGCCCCACATTTAGCTAAGATGATTAGCTAGCCAGCTAAAATGTTTTATTTAGTTAGCAGTCGCATCTACAATAGTTTACTGTCAATAACATGTCTCCAAAAATGACGTGGTGTCTCCAATTGTGTTGACATTTTACAATTGCGATGCGCATCCATGAGTATCCACTTTCTGTAGCTCAGCTGGTAGAGCATGGTGCTTGTAACGCCAAGGTAGTGGGTTCGATCCCCGGGACCACCCATACACAAAAATGTATGCACGCATGACTGTAAGTCGCTTTGGATAAAAGCGTCTGCTAAATGGCATATTATTATTATTATTATTATCTGAAGAGAGCCCCGAAACATTGTGTGCAGACATTTTATGCAATAAATGAAGTAGGTTGAATCTAGTAGTTCTGATCTTCTGATTGGTCCTGATGAGTTGGGCGAGGTCCCCTCCAGGCTACTGTCACTGTTGCATTGGCTCTGAGTCGGGTTCTCTGTCTTCAAATGTTCAGCCTAAGAGAGGGGATTTTTGTGTGTGTGTGTGTGTTTAACAGTGATGATGTGTGTGTGTGTGTGTGTGTTTAAAAGTGATGATGTGTGTGTGTGTGTGTGTTTGTGTGTGTGTGTGTGTCCTCAGAGCAAGAACTCGTGAGTTGGAAGAACTGAGAGGCCTATGGCGTGGGTGTTGTCCTTGGCCACCTGCTGACAAGGCTGACAAGATAGGACCCTTTTGTCCATTGTTATTGGATAGGAACAGAACTTATAACCAGCTCCTGACCTAAATAGATCTTAGCACAACATTTTACTCAACATATCATATTCCATATTCACTATAACAAATATATTTACTACGACATTAGCAAGAACCGCCACATCCTCAGCCGGCTAATCCAGTGTGTGAAGTTTTGCGGAGTGTTTGAGTTAGCTTTGCGAGGCAAAGATGAAACTGAGGGCTCCACCAACCCTGGTAAGCCAAAACTTTTGAGATCAGTCAATAAATGCTTCTGGTATTGACTTATATGCTGCCCCTGTCTTCATGTTGTTGCTGGACATATCTTTTTTAAAATGTGTGTAGGTCACCTAAATCATCAGAAAAATTGCCCCTCCTGAGAATTTTTTCAGGAGCCGCCACTGGTGTAGAAACAAAGCTAAACCTTGGGTATGGCTAAATGGGCTGTGCAGAAATCCCCCCACCAGTTGAAGCTCATTTACTGTACTTAAAAACTCTAAAATACTATTTGGAGAGCAGCAAAAACTAACAAAATGCCCCCAGACATGAATTATCACTGCAATATTAGGTTTATATTAGTTTTAAAGGTCTGTGGAATGGAGTGTACAATGTACTACTCAACCTCCCCATTGACTCATTTAGCCTACTTGGGGAACAGTGCATACAGTGCAATGAAATAGATGCATAATACACGATTCAAAGGCTGACTTCAAATACTGACATCAATGTGAAAGTAACTGGAGCATAAAACAGCTGACTGTGAATGCAAACTATCCCAGATAAATCCTACACATGCATTGAAATAAAAGGCATACATCAAAGGAATTACTTTGGCCTACAATCGACAAGGAAGTATAAAGACAAACAAACTCAACCAAAGAATGAAGAAAATCATGAAATACAAAATGAAAATCTACACATTAAAGGAGAAATCCACACAAAGCCACTCATCACTTTCATTTACAGTGTTAAATTACACTAATATGTGAAAACAATTTTTGTAAACAAATGTTTCATTTTGACGTTATAATAAGGTTGGTAGCAACATGGGAACTCTGTTGCAGCTCAAGTAGACTACAAAATCCACAATGCAATGCTCTCTCTATGGGCTGGCTACACACAATAATACACAGACAATATCAGCGTGTGAAGTAGCTAGCTAGCTGTAAAATCACCTAAACAAACTACACAATCAATTTAGGAGTCTACAATCTCCTGCAGATCGATGTCGCTCACAGAGTGGAGTCTAACATTCACAACAGCAGATATACTTGGAGGAGATGGGAAACGTTGCCCATACTAGGTCAATGGGCAGCGCGGTGCATTCTGGGTGATTCTGGTACAAGGAGAGCTCTCCTTCAAGAAGTGAATGGTAGTCTATTGGGCGCTAGCTCAAAAACCTAACATTAGCACGAATTTCGTCAACAAGAAGTGCAACATACATCTTTTTGCGAGATGTGAAATAATGAACTTGCTATCTGTAGTATCGTATAGCTTTGGAATCGTGTTATTATGTACTTTCGAGGAATAGAGGCACGTTTCTCGACATATAGACTGACTTTGAGAAGGAATTGCCTGACGATTAGCTTAGCAACCGCTTGACGCAGTATGACAACGTCAACGCGATTGGTCGACAGTCTGCTGGGTGGGACATTATACATTCTTCATTGGATTCTATCTCTTTTCTATAATATCTGTGGAACTGCACCATGCAATGCACCCTGGACTAAAGAGGCAGACAAATAGGAAAAATGTGCTAGACCCTCTGTTAAATTACAAATTTCAATCGGTAGGAATATCGCAGAAATATGATCAATGGCTCATTCGAGAGAAGACATCCTCAAGCGTTATGACATCGGCCAGTATTGAAATCTGACATGCACAATAAACGTTTTTGCGATCTAAAAGTCGTATTCCTATTAACTTCCTATTAACTTCCAGATTCACTTCCAGAGTAACTTCCAGATTAATTTCCAGATCCCCTCCTCTCTCTCCCCACTCCCTCCTCTCTCTCCCCTCCCCTCCTCTCTCCCAATTCCCTCCTCTCTCTCCCCTCCCCTCCTCTCTCTCCCCTCCCCTCCTCTCTCTCCCCACTCCCTCCTCTCTCTCTCTCTCTCTCTACTCCTCTCTCTCTCTCACTACTCCTCTCCCTACTCCTCTCTCTCACTCTTTCTATTTCTCTCTTTCTATTTCTCTCTCTCTCTCTCTCTCTCTCTCTCTCTCTCTCTCTCTCTCTCTCTCTCTCTCTAGTTCTCTCTCTCTTCCTGACATATAGCATCAGGCATGTTGATCTTGACTCAGGTCACAGACCTCTATCATTGGACCAGACCTGAGTCTGTGACCTGATCACTCACACAACAGAGGACAGAACAGAAAAAGGTCTGATAAACTACAGTTCCTCACAATAAAATGACAGCTCTTAAGATTGTTTAAAAAGAAAGAGCAGCTCTATACGACATTCAAACTAATTGTTTTGAGCTGATAGTAACTCCAGGTCCAATTCATTAAGACAGGCCTTTGAAGGCGTTACAAAAGTCCCTAGTTGTGGATCTCATCAAGGAGTTAGTCCAAAGTGTCCCCCCTCCTGCTCTAACAGATGACCAATATAAAATATATAATATATACTCTCTTTCATTTACATAGAGACATGTACAATCAATCATTGACACACTGAATATACAACAGCCAGATTGCTGTCACCATCACAACTTAACTGACATTATTGCCTGTCCCCAGATGGACAATTATGCTATAGTAAAGTACATTTACAGGTGATAACATAATTGTTCTGCTTTGAGACAGATTTTTACTGTCTGCTTCCAGTTGGATGTTCATTTACTAGCCCTGCAAATGATCATATATCTTACAATATCAAATCATATCTCAGTAACTGTCAGAAGTGTATATCAGTATAACAGCATCCTACCTGTGCTCCAGAACAAGATCATCAATATCACTGCAGGTATCATATCTGTCTCTAACTGGGCTCCACTGAGCTATACAAGTCTGCTGTCATGAAGAGTGGACTGAAGAGTGGACAATTCTGCTAGGCTATATGACTTATATCTCATTAGTTCATTACTTCAATGATGTGAGATAAACTTCGTAGCAACTTATCTTAGATCACTGGTTGAACTCAGCTCTGTTTTGAAAAACCCCACAGGAAACTGCTGACAGAGCAGCAAAGTTTCACGTAGTGTGTCCTATAATATCACCTCTAACTTTCTACTGCTTGAAAGGGGGAGGGGGGAGGGGGAGAGGAGGAGGAGAGGAGAGGATGAGAAGAGGAAAGGGGAGGAGAGGAGAGGGAGGAGAAGAGGAGAGGGGGAGAATAGGAGAGGGGGAGAGGGGGAGGGGGGAGAAGAGGAGAGGAGGAGAAGAGGAGAGGGGGAGAAGAGGAGAGGGGAGGAGAGGAGAGGGGGAGAAGAGGAGAGGGGGATGAGGGGGTGAGGTTCGTCTTCCACCATTCCACCCATGTCTCATGTTAGAGCAGGAGAAGGGGGGATGTGGTGTAGAAGCTAGAGGTCTGTTACCCAAGTCAACTCAACAGGTCTGATGCTATATGTCAGGGTCAGGCTGGGCTGGGCCAAGAGTGGAAAAGGTTACTGGTTATGATGACATCACTGGTGAGATGTCAGTGATAATAATATATTCTCTCTCTCTCCCCCATCTCTCGCTCTCCTCCCTCTCTCCTCCCCTTTCCCTCTCCCTCTCTATGTCTCCCCCATTACTCTCTTCCTCCTCCCTCCCTCCCTCCCTCTCTCTCTCCCTCCCCTCCTCAGATATATATTATATATTGTAAGGGAGAAGAAGAGGGGGAGAGGGGGGTGAGGAGGAGAGGAGAGTGGGGAGGAGAGAAGGAGAGGAGGTTGAGAGAGGGAGAGGAGGAGAAGGGGAGAGGAACAGAGAGAAAGAAGAGCAGAGAGGGAGAAGGGGAGAGGGGGAGAGGAGGAGAGGAGAGGAGAGGGGGAGAGAGGGAGAAGATCAGAGTGTGGAGAGGGGGAGAGAGGGAGAAGATGAGAGGGTGGAAAGGGGAGAGAGGGAGAAGAGGAGTGGGGGGAGAGGGGGAGAGAGGAAGAGGAGGAGAGGGGAGAGAGGAGGAGAGAGGGAGAGGAGGAGAGGGGGGAGAGATGGAGAGGAGGTGAGGGGGAGAGGGTGGAGAGGGGGAGAGGAGAGGAAAGGGGGAGAAGTGGAGAGAGGGAGAGAGGGAGAAGAGGAGAGGGGAGAGAGGAAGAAGAGGAGAAGGGGAGAGGAGCAGAGAGGGAGAAGAGGAGACGAGTAGAGGAGAGGAGAGGAGAGGAGAGGGGGAGAGGGGGAGAGAGGGAGAGGAGGAGAAGGTGGAGCGGGGGAGAGAGGGAGAAGAGGAGAGGGGGGAGAGGGGGAGAGGGGGAGTGAGAGGAGAAGTGAGAGAGGGATAGAGGGAGAAGAGGAGAGGCTGGAGAGGTGAAGAGAGGGAGAAGAGGAGAGGGGAGAGAGGTGGAGGGAGGTCAACTCATCAGGCCTGATGTTATATGTCAGGCTCAGGCTGGGCTGTGCCAAGAGTGGAATAGGTTACTGGTTATGATGACATCACTGGTGAGATGTCAGTGATAATAATATATTCTCTCTCTCTCCCATCTCTCGCTCTCCTCCCTCTCTCCTCCCCTTTCCCTCCCCCTCTCTATGTCTCCCCCATTACTCTCTTCTCCCTCCCTCCCTCCCTCCCTCCCTCCCTCTAATCTATATTATATAATGTAAGGGGAAAGAGACGAAGAGGGGGAGAGGGGGTAGAGGAGGAAAGAGGGAGAAGAGGAGAGGGGGGAGAGGAGGAGAGAGGGAGAAGAGGAGAGGGGGGAGAGGAGGAGAGATGGAGAAGAGGTGAGGGGGAGAGGAGGAGAGAGGGAGAAAAAGAGAGGGGGTAGAGGAGGAGAGGGGAAGAAGAAGAAAGGTGGGGAGAGGGGGAGAGGGGGTACCGTTCGTCTCCCACCGTTCCACCCATGGGACTATACCTTCTGTTATCAAGAGGGAGTTTCCACCATAGTTCTTATACCAGTCATTTCAGTTTAGGGAAGTGAACAAGTGCACACTTTAAGAGAAAGGAGACATAATTGGGACAATGCATCGTTCTAGACTGCAGTCATGCGTCTGTGACACCAGACTATCACCTAGTGGCCATAAGAGGATCTGTCCTATCAGTATGTTTTTACTGCTGTCTCAAAACAACACATGACCTGCATACATGATATGATTCATGTGTGAGTACTAAAAGCATATAAATATAGTATATTATATTTTAGTATATTTATTATATATGTGGGTCTGATAAGTAAACACTCTTAATGTTTGCTGTTTTATCACTAAGAAGAACATTGGGCACTATGTAACCAAACACATGTGGAACCTCATGATATGAGAGATAAGGAGTGTTTAAAAAAGTGAGTCCTGAACCCTGTAGACTACTACACTACTTCTGAAGAAGACCAGACTCATTTCAGAATGAAGACTGCTATTGTTCTGACGGTGTTGCTGTTGGGTCATGGCTAGAAAGGATCCAGCTTTTGTCAGATTAACGTCAGATTTGACTTTTCGTAGCAGGTTAGGAGAATTTGTGCAGCAGTTTAGGAGAATTAACGTAGCAGGTTAGGAGAATTAGGTTAAAGTTAGGAAAAGGGTTAGGATTAGCTAAAATGCCTCAACAAAAAATATACTTTTGACATTCATTTGACAAAATCTGGATCCCTAATTGCCATGTGGTCCTCTGTAGCTCAATTGGTAGAGAGCATGGCACTTTTAATGCCAGGGTAGTGAGTGTTTTGAGTTTTGAGTATCTGAGATGTAGTTTCATCATACGTGTGTTAACAATTGGGGAAAACTGTAATGGTTAATCACTTAACCGTTTGGTAAAGCTATATATTTTAAACTGGTTTGTCAACTATATATGGATTTAGAGAACTACAGAAATTAAATCTGTTTGTAAAGTATAAACATTTAAATTACATGTATGATACATGATGAACATACATAATGACTACTCATTATTACTAATTGATTTCACATAGTGGGAACCACAATTAGTCACCATATAAAAGGGGGTGTGAACACTTCCAGTGTCTTTCAATATGGAGCAGGATAGACAGCAAGGGAGAGGAAGACACCAAAGAGCTGGTGGACAAGAGCCCCATCAGAGAGGAGGACAAGGGGCCCGTCAGAGAGGTGGACATGGGCCCCGTCAGAGAGGAGGACATGGGCCCCGTCAGAGAGGTGGACATGGGCCCCATCAGAGAAGAGGACAAGGGCCCCATCAGAGAGGAGGACAAGGGGCCCGTCAGAGAGGTGGACAAGAGCCCCATCAGAGAGGAGGACAAGGGGCCCGTCAGAGAGGTGGACATGGGCTCCGTCAGAGAGGTGGACATGGGCCCCGTCAGAGAGGAGGACATGGGCCCCGTCATAGAGGAGGACATGGGCCCCATCAGAGAAGAGGACAAGGGCCCCATCAGAGAGGAGGACAAGGGGCCAGTCAGAGAAGTGGACATGGGCCCCGTCAGAGAGGAGGACATGGGCCCCGTCAGAGAGGAGGACATGGGCCCCGTCAGAGAGGAGGACATGGGCCCCATCAGAGAGGAGGACATGGGGCCCATCAGAGAGGAGGACATGGGCCCCATCAGAGAGGTGGACAAGAAGCCCCGTCAGAGAGGAGGACAAGGGGCCCGTCAGAGAGGTGGACATGGGCCCTGTCAGAGAGGAGGACATGGGCCCCATCAGAGAGGAGGACATGGGCCCCGTCAGAGAGGAGGACATGGGGCCCGTCAGAGAGGAGGACATGGGCCCCGTCAGAGAGGAGGACAAGGGGCCCGTCAGAGAGGTGGACATGGGCCCCGTCAGAGAGGAGGACATGGGCCCCATCAGAGAGGAGGACATGGGCCCCGTCAGAGAGGAGGACATGGGACCCGTCAGAGAGGTGGACATGGGCCCCGTCAGAGAAGAGGACATGGGCCCCGTCAGAGAGGAGGACAAGGGGCCCGTCAGAGAGGTGGACATGAGCCCCATCAGAGAGGAGGACAAGGGGCCCGTCAGAGAGGAGGACAAGGGGGCCCGTCAGAGAGGAGGACATGGGGCCCGTCAGAGAGGAGGACATGGGCCCCATCAGAGAGGAGGACAAGGGGCCCGTCAGAGAGGAGGACATGGGCCCCGTCAGAGAGGAGGACATGGGCCCCGTCAGAGAGGAGGACAAGGGGCCCGTCAGAGAGGAGGACAAGGGGCCCGTCAGAGAGGTGGGCATGTGCCCCGTCAGAGAGGAGGACATGGGCCCCGTCAGAGAGGAGGACATGGGGCCCGTCAGAGAGGTGGACATGGGCCCCGTCGAGAGGTGGACAATGGGCCCCGTTAGAGAGGAGGACAAGGGGCCCGTCAGAGAGGAGGACATGGGCCCCGTCAGAGAGATGAGGACATGGGCCCCGTCAGAGAGGAGGACATGGGCCCCGTCAGAGAGGAGGACATGGGCCCCGTCAGAGAGGAGGACAAGGGGCCCGTCAGAGAGGAGGACAAGGGGCCCACAAGAGAGGTGGGCATGTGCCCCGTCAGAGAGGAGGACATGGGCCCCGTCAGAGAGGAGGACATGGGCCCCGTCAGAGAGGTGGACATGGGCCCCGGTCAGAGAGGAGGACATGGGCCCCGTCAGAGAGGAGGACAAGGGGCCGGTCAGAGAGGAGGACATGGGCCCCATCAGAGAGGAGGACATGGGTCCCGTCAGAGAGGTGGACATGGGCCCCATCAGAGTGGAGGACAAGGGGCCCGTCAGAGAGGAGGACAAGGGGCCCGTCAGAGAGGTGGACATGGGCCCCGTCAGAGAGGAGGACATGGGGCCCGTCAGAGAGGAGGACATGGGCCCCATATGAGAGAAGGACAAAGGGCCCGTCAGAGATGTGGACATGGGCCCCGTCAGAGAGTGTCTGGGTAATGGTGTAACTGGCCTAGATTCTCCCAGAGTGTCTGGGTCATGGTGTAACTGGCTGAGATTCTTCCAGAGTGTTTGGGTCATGGTTTAACTGGCTGAGATTCTCCCAGAGTGTCTGGGTAATGGTGTAACTGGCTGATAGGATGATGCAGTACTGTACATGTAGGCCTGAGGTGTAATATTGTTCTCTGGCCAGCAGAGGGAAATATTTCATTTTTCATCTTTCATACTCCCACCAATCTGCAGTGAAGACTGTTCAGGTAAAGTTTCCCCGAGGTACAGATCTAGGATCAGCTTCTCCTCCCCCAATCCTAACCTTATCCATTAGTGGGGGAAATGCAAAACTAACCCAAGATCAGCCTGTAGGGAAAACTTCACCCTATATTCAATGGTACCCTGTTCCCTATATAGAGCACTCACTACTATTGACCAGGGCCCACGGGGCTATACACTATACAGCTAAATGCTAATAGGACACTATACAGCTAAATGCTAATAGGACACTATACAGCTAAATGCTAATAGGACACTATACAGCTAAATGCTAATAGGTCACTATACAGCTAAATGCTAATAGGACACTATACAGCTAAATGCTAATAGGACACTATACAGCTAAATGCTAATAGGACACTATACAGCTAAATGCTAATAGGACACTATACAGCTAAATGCTAATAGGTCACTATACAGCTAAATGCTAATAGGACACTATACAGCTAAATGGAGGAACTAATGACATTGGTATAATTGAACATTTATGTCCCACAACATCTAATCTGTCTTTGTTTTAAGAATTTAAAAACAAAACTTGCTGTTGAAAAGACAATCAAAAGGTGTTTGTGTGTGTTTGTGTGTTTGTGTTAGTGCTGAGCAATTAGTGCTTTTTGAGGTCTGTTCGGTTTTGGTTCGATTACAAAAAAATAACGGTTTTCAAATTCGATAATAAAAAAAAAACATGAAATGCATTATGAAATAATTGAGTTGCAATGGTTTTAGAGCTTTTTATTGGAAATTTCAAAGCCAAAAACAGTGAACATTCAATTGCCAAAACATTGAACATATTCCATTGTCCCTGTCAGGTCCACACTGGGTAGGGATCAATAGAAAAATAGGAAATCACTATGAAATCATCAAATATTTCAGTTGTGTATGTGTTCCTGTCATGAGAATGTTGTTATCTCAATGGTTGAAGTCAACTACTTCTTAAATCTTTGAATAACTCCCAGAGGTGTAAATCTCTAGTTTAAATGAATTAAACAAAGACCCCTTATTGGGCAGTAGGTTCATTCATTCATTTACTACACCCCTAAATGGGCCAATGAAAAAGCTCCTAGCCCATATTTAGGCAACTTTTCTCTATAAGCTTGAAGAAGCAACCTAGTCGTCTTTTCCTGTGTCTATTTCACACTTCTTTTTTTAAGACCCAAATAGTCTGTTGCTGAGCAAATATGTATCTTACACAGACACCTAAGATGGGGACATGTTCTTCAGTGTCTAGTTTCACATCCTGTTTCCTGCTAGCATAGATATGAAAATAAGCCAAAGCCCTTGTTTTTCTTCTAACTAAACGTAATACATTATCAGATTGTAGTTTTATGATTCTATTGCATTCCTATAATTTTCAGGGTGTGATACTTTGGTCACATTAACACATTCCTCTATGTGTTCCCCATACTGTTCTGTCTTTAGTCATCCTATTTAGCTAGCCTGTCTAAGTATACTGCAGAACCGTCTGAACAAATCATTTTACTAGTTCTTCAGAGTAGATGAGGTCCACTTTCACCAACTGTCTCTGTCCCTCTCGTAGTTGTGTTGTGGACATTCCTCTGTCATGTGGTCTGTGTGTATCTAACCTAACGTAGCAGGTGTAAAAGTGTATCCACCCGTCCAGAGATCTGTATATAGTGACAAGATGCTCATGTCTATGCCCCTAACAATGGGAGTCGTTGTCCTGTGTGAGCGATATTCAGACCACCTCCAGATACATTAGAAAGCTGTTATTGTGATATGAAGATGCAGAATTCTTCTGTCTGTCTGTCTGTCTGTCTGGGGGAGAGGTCACTAAGGGTCAAGGTGCTGAACCTCCGGCCTGAGCTGATGTTTGGTGTCACTGATGGAATCACTAATGATCAATAACCCCTTGACCACTGTGAAATAAAAAACTGGAGGGGAAATCACACAAGACTGAGTTTATTAAAAGCATTCAGTGATTACATGGCAGTTTAGAGAGCAACAGGTCTTTATCTGGAAAGGGTAAGTAATGTAACAGCTACATAATCTGAACTCACATCAACTATCCACTGAGTGTACAAAACTTTAGAAACATCTTCCTAATATTCCTAATATTGAGTTGCACCCCCACCTTTTGCCCTCAGAACAGCCTCAATTTGTCGGGGCACGGACTCTACAAGGTGTCAAAAACATTCCACAGGGAAGCTGGCCCATGTTGATTCCAATGCTTCCCACAGTTGTGTCAAGTTGGCTGGATGTCCTTTGGGTGGAGGACATTCTTGCTACACACAGCAATCTGTTGAGCGTAAAATACCCAGCAGCGTTGCAGTTCTTGACACACTCAAACCAGTTTGCCTGGCCCCTACTTCCGTATCCTGTTCAAAGACACTTAAATAGGTTGTCTTGCCGATTCACCCTCTGAATGGAAAACATACACAATCCATGTGTCAATTATCTCAATCCTTAAAAATCTTTTTTTTTTAACCTGTCTCCTCCCCTTCATCTACACTGATTAAAGTGGATTTAACAAGTTACATCAATAACGCTTCAAAGCTTTCACCCAGATTCAACTGGTCAGTCTATGTCTGGGAAAGAGAAGGTGTTCTTAATGTTTTGTATACTCAGTGTAGAATTAGCACTTGTCAACAATAACTTTAATGTCATTGATATAATACAAAACAATATTCATTTACGTTACTTATTGATTGATTGATTGATTTGTACAACACCATCTATTGTATATCAGACCTGCACTAAGTAATATACTTTCTCTGTAACCCACAGATCATAAGAGAATAACATCATTATCTCTATATACTACTAACAACATCATAACAATAATCTACATCATAATCAATATCATAACACTTATAATCAATAACATCTTGAGAGGTAAACAACACAACAAACCCCAACAATAAACCAAAATGACTTGAGAAAAAGTTGACCCATTTACATTTACATTTTAGTCATTTAGCAGACGCTCTTATCCAGAGCGACTTACAGTTAGTGAGTGCATACATTATTTTGTATTTTTTCATACCCATGGGAATCAAACCCACAACCCTGGTGTTGCTAACGCCATGCTCTACCAACTGAGCTACATCCCTGCCGGCCATTCCCTCCCCATGTTACCCAAACCCCATGTTACCATAACCCCATGTTACCAAAACCCCACGTTACCCAAAACCCCATGTTACCAAACCCTATATTACCAAAACCCCATGTTACCCAAACCCCACGTTACCAAAACCCCAAGTTACCAAAACCCCATGTTACCAAAACCCCATGTTACCAAAACCCCATGTTACCTAAACCCCATGTTACCCAAAACCCCATATTACCAAAACCCCATGTTACCCAATCCCCATGTTACCCAAAACCCCAGCTACCAAACCACAGTTACCCAAACCCCAAGTAACCAAAACCCCAAGTTACCAAAACCCCATGTTACCAAAACCCCAAGTTACCAAAACCCCATGCTACCAAACCCCAAGTTACCCAATCCCCATGTTACCATAACTCCAAGTTACCCAAACCCCATGTTACCAAAATCCCATGTTACCAAAACCCCAAGTTACCCAAACCCCATGTTACCAAAACCCCATGTTACCCAAACCTCATGTTACCAAAACCCCATGTTACCAAAACCCCATGTTACCAAAACCCCCATGTTACCAAAACCCCATGTTACCAAAACCCCCATGTTACCAAAACCCCATGATACCCAAAACCCCATGGTACCATGGTGGTACAAAACAAACAAAAATTAATAATGGTGGTTACAATCACTCCTTTTAGATTTCTTCCAAGGTTCTAGAAAGATAAACTAATTCTTAACTTGTGTTATTAAAATTAGAACCACTTAAGGTTTGTCCCCACATTTTAAACACCAGTCCACTGCTGACCATCGAGTTCAAAACACAACACTGACCTAAGATCAGCATGTAGGGTCAGCATCATTCTACTCCTACTCAGTCCCCTGGGCTGCTCTCTCCTCTCCCGGTCCAGCTTCAGCTCTGGAGCTCAGAGAGACCATCTCCATGGCATTGGCATCAACATAAAGATCCATGCTGCTCACCCTGATCACTCTCTTCTGCCTCCTGGTGGTCTAGGGAGACACAGCACCAAGAGTGAGTGAGTGAGTCAGTCATGGACTAATAATGGAAACACTTCAAGATGAAGAATCTAAGAGAAACACTAAATAAGATAAAGACATAAAGACAAAAGCTAAAAGCAGCAATACATTCTGGAACACAAAACAGACGTAATTGAGCTACTCTCTAAAAATAATGAAAGCCCCATGTTACCAAAACCCCATGTTACCATAACCTCATGTTACCAAAACCCCATGTTACCAAAACTCCATGTTACCAAAACCCCATGTTACCATGGTTGCAAAAAAACAAACTAAAAGGAATCATGGTGGTTGCTGTCACTCTTTTTAGATGTCTTCCAAGGTTCTAGAAAGATAAACTAATTCTGAACTTTTCAGCTATTATTAAAATCCCGGTCTCTCGTTCTCTCTGTGTGTGTGTCTCTGTGTCTCATTCTCTGCGGGCGCGCCTCTCATTCTCATCTGGTTAATCACACACCTTAAACACATATATAGACCAATGTAGAATCTGAACCCTGCTCATAGACACAAACATTTAAATGACTTGTAACGTCTGAGTAAATGTCTTTACCTTGTAGTACAGGTAGATGGTGGTGATGGCTGTCAGTAGGATCAGCAGCACTACAACGTGTCTGATGATGAAGGCTGGCAGAGGAGAGGCTGCAAACAGAAACACCTTTGATGAGGGGACTGGTCATCATCACATAGATCTGTGGGAAATCTGTCAATGACAAAGTTATAAGTCTGGTTCATGTTCAGTTACCTGTGACGGTGAGGGTGAGGAGCTCACTCTCAGAGGAGAAGTTATGAGAGAAAACATAATTGTCATAAACACAGCTGTAGTTCCCTTGGTGGGAGTCATCTGCAGCAGGGAAGAGGAAGGCAGCAGAGTGATTGACAGCTGGCTGGGTCTGGGTTCTGTTGGAGCCGGTGAACGTGAGGAGGAAGGAGCCTCCTGGGTACTGTGGCTGAGTGGAGCAGGTGATGGTGAAGTTGTAGCCCCTGAACACCTCTGGCCCCTCATGGCCCCTGGAGACCCCTCCCATTGAGTCAGTCAGGGAGATATCAGGCTGGACCAGGAGATCTGTAACAATAAAAGAGAACAAGAAAAACCTCTTCAACTAGTTTCCTATAGATATGACAATAACATCAGCATGTAACAGTGCTAGCCACCCTCCCTCACAGGGCAACATGAGTAGTGGGCCTACAGTCACTGAGACAACATATGTTGATATCAGGCTGAAGCAGGACATCTGGAACAAGAGGAGAGAACAAGAAAACGTAGCTCCTCAACTACTTTCCTCATTTAGATATGACAATAACATGACATGTGGCAGTGGCAGTGAGTAGAGACGATCAGTGAGATAACACTCAAATACAAAAGCATTCTGGGATATTTAAGTTGTATTTGATTCCTACTTGACTGAGTGATCTATTTTGCAATGCAGATTTACAAGCTAAACAGTCATCATGAGAGGTTCAGAGGAAGTTGAATGAATAAATGGAATCAGTGGAATATAATGATCATATATTGATATTTCCTGAGCAGATCACTGTGGATCTAGGAAGGATATATAATAAATGGACATGCTTGCTTCAATTTTTGACTCTCTATGCGCTTCAGCACTCAGCCGTCTGTTCTGTGAGCTTGTGAGGCCTACCACTTCATGGCTGAGCCAATGTTGCTCCTAGACGTGCCACGTTGAAAGTCACTGAGCTCTTCAGTAAGGCCACACAAGCTACTACCAATGGTGGTCAAAGGATTGTATGGCTTTGTGTGCTCGATCCTATACACCTGTCAGCAACAGATATGGCTGACATTGCTGAATCCACTAATGTCCCCACACTTTTGGCCATAAAGTGTATCTTGTTATTACCTGAGCAGATCACTGTGAATCCAAGAAGGAGATTATATATATCAAATCTCCTACACTCCCTCAGTGAAGACTCAGACCCAGAACAGACAACTCCAATCCCTCTACTGGTGTTTCCAGGTAGTACTGAAACAGTGGAGCCACAACCCAGCTGTCTACACACTACTGCAGCTACACCCTCCTTGTTCCTGTCTTCAGCTCCCACAGTCCTCCACTCTCCCTGGTCGTACCGCTCCACTCCACCAGCACAGCGACTGCCTCCTCCCACCAGCCTCACATCATCAGGCTCTGAGAAAAGAAGAGAGAGAGACAGTAATCTTACTATTTTCTCACTAAAACACACCTATATTGCCTCTCATATTCTTCACTCCAGGCGAGAAACAATGTTGATTGAGTGACAAACTGTGTCTTACCTGAGCAGGTGAGTCCAACAGCATTACCAGGTAGGCAGGTGTTGTTTTTTCTGTCTGAGGTGTCACAGTCCAAGAGAAGGGACTCATTGCCTTTACACTGGAACTCTTTATCCCAGGTCTGACCCTCACCTTCTCCATAGAGCCCCCCCTGTAGAGTTGCAGGAGCCCCACAGCCAATCTCCCCACAGACTACCTCTGCATCCTGCTGGTCAAAGTCAGCTTCACACACTGAGGCCCAGGACTGATTGGACTTCACCTCCAGTCTCCCAGAGCAGAGACCAGCTCCTTCCACAAGCTGCACAGACTCTGGTGAAAAAGAGTTGGTGGAACATTCAATCAGTTTTGTTGATGACACTGTCAAGGACTAAACACAAATATGTTGGATAAAAGATTGTAGGTTGCTATGTTTGATACTGTAAGAGGTAGAAATGGGTTCTTAGTCACTCAGGACAGGGTTGGGAATAATGCAGGCAGGAGACAGGAATAAGTTCACTTCACTTTATAGAAAATAAACAGCTGGACATCCATCAGGCAGCTTCACTTCAGTAACATCTGAACTACAATGATCTGCCCATGCACATCTCCCATAAACCAATATGACAAACACAAATATAATGTTTAAATACATCTAACATCTCTCCCTCTCTTTAAATGAAATGAAAAACACATAAAACATGATACATGTAAATCTTGTATAATGTACCAATGAAATATCTCAATATTACCAGTGTCTTACCTGAACAGATCACATGCTGATAATATCCACTATAAGAGTCACTAGGTCCTCCTCCACCGGTGTTACACTCTCCAATTGTAGACTCATCTCCACTGCATCTACTCCATAATGTCATTTTTCTTCTTCCCTTTTCAGCCAGAGGTCCTCTAGATTCAGCTACAGCATTCCCACAGCCCAGCTCTCTACACACAACCTTAGTCTCTCTCATGCCCCACCACCCAGTACATAGAACTAACCACTCTCCTCTGTAGAAGACTTCCACTGTCCCGGAACAGGAAGTGGTCCCATTCACCAGTCTGACTGAGAGTTCAGCTGTAAACAGCAGAGAGGAAAACACAGTGGTGAGGACAGATTATGACAGGGCTTCTGTTATTCTAACAGCAGTAATGCTTTGTGGTTGACAAGTATTAGTAGTTCCATAAAACAGTACTTGTTATTGGGTTTTAGAATGGTGTGTATGGACACATGAATTTCTCCATGTGGGATAATAAAGTAGCCTAGTATTGAACTGCTATAATCATTGTAGATTTATACTCTACCTACCTGGTGGACTGATGCTTTGAGCCTGGATATCTGAGAGAGAGAGAGAGAGAGAGAGAGAGAGAGAGAGAGAGAGAGAGAGAGAGAGAGAGAGAGAGAGAGAGAGAGAGAGAGAGAGAGAGAGAGAGAGAGAGAGAGAGAGAGAGAGAGAGAGAGATTAAATGAACATCAACATGACCTTTCATGATGTAAATGGGGAAGATAGGCTCATCGTTGGTAAGATGCAACAACACACGTGTGTACACACACTATAGATACAAAAGTATGTGGACACCCCTTCAAATTAGTGGATTCTATTCCAGCCAGACCCCTTCCTGACAGGTGTATAAAATCGAGCACACAGCCATGCAATCTCCATAGACAAACATTGGCAGTAGAATGGCCCATACAGAAGAGCTCATTGACTTTCAACATGGCACCGTCACAGGATGCCACCTTTCCAACAAGTCAGTTTGTCAAATTTCTGCCCTGCTGGAGCTGCCTAGGTCAACTGTAAGTTCTGTTATTGTGAAGGGAAACGTCTAGGAGCAACAACGGCTCAGCGTGAAGTGGTAGGCCACACAAGCTCACAGAGCGGGACCGCCGAGTGCTGAAGCGGGTAGCGTGTAAAAACCGTCTGTCCTCGGTTGCAACACTCACTACGAGTTCCAAACTGCCTCTGGAAGCAACGTCAGCACAATAACTGTTAGTCGGGATCTTCATGAAATGGGTTTCCATGGTTGAGCAACCGAACAAAAGCCAAAGATCACCATGAGCAATGCCAAGCATCGGCTGGAGTGGTATAAAGCCCACCGCCATTGGACTCTGGAGCATTGAAAACGCGTTCTCTGGAGTGATGAATCACGCTTCACCATCTGGCAGTCCAAAGGAAAAAATCCACGCAGCAATGTATATTTAACATTACCTCACTAATGCTCTTGTGGCTGAATGGAAGCAGGTCCCCGCAGCAATGTTCCAACATCTAGTGGAAAGCCTTCCCATAAGAGTGGAGGCTGTCATAGCAGCAAAGGGGGACCAACTTCATACTAATGGTCATGACTTTGGAATGAGATGTTTGACAAGCAGGTGTCCACATACTTTTGGTCATTTAGTGTACATTCCCTTTCCATGGAAATGTGTAACTCTCTTTGCAGATGAGTTTATATCTAATTTAATACCTTTGCTTTGTCTGTTTTTGAAATCATTCATTTCAGAGGTCAGAGGTCAAGCTGAGCCGGACCAAAAGTGGAAGAGTGGAAAAGGTTACTGGTTGTGATGACATCACTGGTTAGAAGTCAGTGATGAAAAGATATTCAGTTGACTGCATGTTAGTCTGTTGATGTTAATTTAACCTCTCCCTCTCTCTCCCTCTCCCTCTCTCTCTCTCTCTCTCTCTCTCTCTCCCTCCCTCCCTCCCTCCCTCCCTCCCTCCTGTTGATCTTGACTCAGGTAACAGACCTCTAACTTCTACCCCCCCTACTCCTGCTCTAACATACAGTATCTCACAAAACTGAATACACCCCTCGCATTTTTGTAATCAATAACATCATTATCTATATACTACCAACAACATCATAACAATACTCTACATCATAATCAATATCATAACATTGATAATCAATAACATCATTATCTCTATACTACAAACAACATTATAACAATAATCTGACAGTTTGAACCAAGGAAGCCTTGTGGTAGACCAATGTGGTTGATTAACAGAGCATCTGGGTGTGTCCCAATAATATCTCCTTTCTCCTGAAGTGTGCACTTGTTCACTACTTCCCATAATCTAAAAGCATTGGATTGGTGGAGGCATGGACTAGTGGGAGTTTCCACCATATTTATAATGTTGATGTAACCCTATCACCACAGGCTCAGATAAATCCATAGAGTAAAAGTATAGTGAAAAGGTCCACTCAGTACATAATAAACCTGGTATGACTAAACTCGCTAAAGAAAAACCAAAGAGACCAGAGTTCTTACCTATAGATAGAATGTGTATATAAAAAGAATGAATAATGAATGATCCACTTGCAAACAATTGGCAATACACACAATACAATAATATTTTAAGATAACCTAAACCCGGGTGCTAAACTGAAAATGTTCGTTGGCGCCGTTGGAGCTATAAAAAACAAACAGTCTAACCCCACAGTTATCACGGTAGAAAGCCCTTGAAACCAACAGTTGACTATTTATAATCCAATAGGCAGAAAGTGCCCTGCATGCATCCGAAAAACGATGTCCAGTGTCCCCGAAGCCCTTAAATGACCTCAGACTAAACTGTCCTCTCCAGCTCCCGATCCGACGAACCCAAGCAGCTCCCGAAGCCACTGCCAGTGGCACTGGAACCTTCGTCAATACAGCCAAGCAGCAAGCGAATTGAGACGACTCATTTCTAAAATATTCAACTATACATCTTATTTTGTTAAGGTAAGTAAAGTAGAGTACAGTTAAAACCAAATCGGGGAAAAAAACGTACACAGTAAAAAATGGGGTGTTAATATTTCAGAGTAAAGTTATTTTAACCCAGATAGAGTATTTTCAACATTTTTGAGAGTAAAGTTGCTCTATCAGTGGAGTTAAAAGTGAGTGTAAAAATCTGCAGATACGCAGTGACAATTTCAACTCTACAGCAGTGATGAATACCCGCCACTCTGCTTTGCTGAAGTTTGGCACGTACGTTGGTGGAGGAAGATTGCGAAGGAGTAGCTAGGCCACAGATATTGCTAGGTAAGTTACATCCCCGTTTTTTCAACACCAAACCGGTATTTTTTTACTTTACATAATTTTAGAGTTGTGCTGATGTCAAGGTCATATTTTAAGTTACGAGTTCCATGCGGCGGTCCCCCTTGCAGTGACCTCGTCATCAGCCAGCTAAATTAGCTTGTAAGTTCAGATGGTTGACAGTAATAACTGTTATATGATATACCCATGGAATATGTTTGATATTTTTGTGAATGGCTTGCTGTTTCATATGGCTAAAAATAGGTAACGTTAACTTAGCTAATCAGTTCGTTTGAAGGACACCACCGTTTGGCATGAGCGCAGATTGTGCTTGTCATGCGGTTAGCTAGCTTGCAATCAGTATCGGTAACTGTCTTTCTTTGTGTTGCAATATTTTCACGAATGAAGTTTGTCAGAATGGTAAATACGTAAAATAACGTTCGCTAACAACAAAACATTTATACAGATAGTATTGTTAGCTAACGTTATTGTATAGCTTCCCAGGCTTCCTTACACTAACGTTAACTGTTTTTTATAAAGCTATATATAACGGTAATGTTAGCATGCTTCTGATAGTTAGCCAGCTAATGTTGGTGTTATAAAACGATAACTTAGATCACTGATTTGCATGACGGGTTTGTTTAACATTGCTTAACCATTTTAATGGTTAGCTACTGTTCGAACTAAAATGGCTAATGAGCTAGCTAACTTTGACACATAGCTAGTTATTTGGTAGCTAATGGGACAATGTGCCTCTAAACTTGAACTAGCCTACACCCATTTGCTGCAGAAAATGGCAGCTTAACGTTATATTCAACCAGCACAACTTTGTCTACTTCAGCCTTTGTAATTGCAGTGTAACGTCTAAGTAATGCATAGTGCATTGCGTAGCTAGTACTACTGAGATAAATGGATAGTTAGCTAACGCTTAGTTGAACCAGCACTAAATGATGATTTTGAATATATATTTTCTTTGTTAACAGAGGCAAAATGCTGTTGCGTGTTCAGCTCGGGGAAGAGCAGAAATACGTCAAGCTGTCTGAGCTGACATTCAATGCTTTCTTGAAAGAAGGTAGGTATAATAGGTTAAAGCAATACATATCACCCTAATGACAAAATAATACAGCATTAAGCTATTATCTTATGATATCTATTTAGGTCTATAGTCATTTCTGCTGTGCTTTATATTTTCAGTAACATAAAATCAGGTGCAGATCCTTGTCTTTCATCATTTTGTGAACACATGAGGCAACCTTAAGTATGAACTTGGATTCTTGTGAGAAGGGAATGCATGTTTTTCTTTTTTTCTTCTTTTTTTAACAGTGTGTCTAAAATTCAACATACCAGAAAGCAGAAAGCCAGACATTAAGGTGTATGACCAGTCTGACACAGAAGTTGACTCAGATGTTTTTGAAGAATTAGTAAAGGAGTCACCTGGAACTTTCAGAATCATGCTGGGCAATGGACTTGGTATTCATTCATTCAATTAGTTTTTTAGTTTAAAGGCCAGAATGAGAACCTTTATTGTCTTAAAAATAACAGTTTATTTTAATATGTTTCTATGTTTTGCACAAATTTCATAATGAACAGATACTTCTCATTCATCATCATGCTCGGGTACATCTGATGACACCATCATTCTGAATTTCACTGTGTGTGACGATGTTGAAGAAGTAGCGGCTGGCGAAGGAAGCCAGCCTAAAAGGCCATGCCACATAAACTATGAGGCAAAAGCAGTAAGTGGTGAACATTGCTGTTAAGTCCAATCTGAATGTTGTTTCATCATGTGACAGCATTACATATTGTTTTACAATTACGGAAAGCACATTTCTTTCCACCTATAGCTGATTGAAAAAATCCTAACATCAAAGCCTGGTGGTGAACGCATTATGCAAGAGTATGGAAAAACCAAATCTCTGACAGATGCCACCAGAAGACAGATGATCAACATACTTGCTGCTGAGATGACAGAAACACATGGGTAAGCATTAAGCATATAGATGGGCTGTAAAGAAACATTGTTATTATTTTCCGGTTATTAATTATGTAAAATGTGTTGTGCAATATCAATTCAGTGTGATGTTAACTTTGAATTCATATGCTAGGACATCCCCCCAAAAGTGTCAGAGCACAGGGGATAGTAGCTTTGTTTCCCTATCTAGAAGACCCATACTCACAACATGGATATGTAAGTAAATGGGTTATTGCAACATTATGCACATATTCACTCTATGAAATGGGAATAGTACTCCTTTATAATTTATTTATAATAATATAGGATCATTACTACGATCCGGAGAGTGGTTCCGGATACCTTGCATGGCGATTGAAGACCATACAAAGAAAAACAGCAGAGGAAAGAGGTGCCTCAGTCAGCAAATCTCCTAAAGGTATGTTTTCTGATCAGTGACATGTAATTATAATGGTGACCTGTGAATTGTACAGAAAGGATTTCTTAACACTGTATTTTGTCTTAAGTTGGTGGGCCAGGCCGTGATCGTCAGCCCTTCACCTATGACAGAGAGCCATCTGATGAGGATGTGGAAGCAGCTATTGCTGTTTTGAGACACTCTGCTGATGAAAACACTGTCCGTGAGAAGATGAAAATGACCTTCATATATCGGCAAGCAATGGTCAACGATGAAGCCAAATCATCAGATGTCTTCTCGGTCTTCCCAAGATTTCTGGACACACCAGGACTGGTATGACAACTTAATTCACTGCATCACCAAAAATATCCAATGAAGAATAAGGTAACACTCATTATTTCTGTCTTTGTGTGTTACATTGCAGATAGAACAAGATTTCAGACTTCTGTTTGGTGAGGCCACAGCCAACAAATTCTTGGAGAAGTGGCCAACCACTTTCAAAGCAAAAGTAATAAAGGAAAGCCATGGACTTGTATCCACCACAGAACTCTTGGATTTGATGCGCAATGCTGAGTCAGCTGCTGAAGTTGAGAATGGTATGAATGAACTGTTTTACTTTTTATGTGGATAATGTAGGTGTGCATTATATGTCCATAATGGTGCAAGTTGTGAATAAGAATGTTATGCTACGGCACAATGTTAACCAGGTTTTTATTTACTTATTTGTAGGCTGGGACAGTGACATGTCTGCCATCTTGCTGCTGCTACATTTGCTACCACCATCTGCACAAGGTAGAAAGAGGCCGGGAAAGATGTCTGCATATCAAGCTGTAGATCAGCTCATCAGATTTCAAAAGGTATGCTTAACAGTTGTTTAAAATATATATTCCATCATCTCAATCTTGTGCACAGTTTGAGGTGATCTTATCTATTGTCAGAGGTTAGTCACCAAAACAATTCTGTTGAATGTGTTTTTTTGTAGGTTGGAACCAGTGTGCAGCAGCATCTTGACAACATCACCCAAAGCAGTCAGCCCTACCTTCTCGCCCAGGGATCCACACAGAGCAGCATTCACTCCTACTTCATTGTGGTTGACAAGCATGCTCTTCCATGCAAGGCAACAGGTTCAGTAGGAGCTTTTGACGAAGTCTTTAAAGCCCATTACGTATTTGGTACGTCATACAGTTCTTCCTTGAGCAGCTTTTTCACTTTTGTGCAAACAACCATCTATAACATCGACATGGGGGAAACAAAGGAGACTCCTAGAGTTGCTGAGTTGCGAGCAAGAATGGTGCGTTAGTTGAGATAAAACTATGAAGTGTTTTCTTTGCAAAAGTGACCATGGAAGTCCAAACAACCTTGTTAAGCACCTTAAGATAATTCATGGGCTATGTACAGGCAGGACTCTTTTTCTGAAATGTGGTCAAGAAGGATGCTCACGTTCTTTTGGTAGCTTTTCTGGTTTTAGAAAACATCTTAACAAGTGCCACGGAGAAAGTTTAGTAGATTCTATAGAAGATGATCTTTCAGACCCTCAAAGTACCGTCAACACCAGTAATATTTCTCATGTTGAAGTGTCGACTGAATGTTTAGAGGCTGAGTCAGAGTTATCTTCGCCATACATTGTAAATAGTTGTGCAGCTGTTATTTCTGATCTAAAGGCAGCAGGTGTTGGTCAAAGTACAGTAAATACTGTAGTGATTTCCATGGAAGAGATTGTTCAAGATATTCATCAGCATGCTAAAGAAACAGTGATAAAGCATGTATTTAGTAATGAAAGAGAAACAGAAATGTGCAAGAAAGTTGAGGCGTGTTTTGAGGGGTTAGAGAATCCTTTCACAGTTCTAAATTCGGAATACAAGCGATCAAAATTTATGACTGCCAAGTGGGAAATAGTAGAACCAGTTGAATGTGTGATTGGTTCAAGATTTGACACAAGACGAAATAAAAAGACTGGAACATATGATCAGGTAGTAGTTCAAGATAAATTCATGTATATTCCAATTTTATCTACACTGCAGTCAATATTTAAAAGTCAGTATTTTGCAGAAATGTTGCAAAGCTCAGCTACCAGCAACTCTAGACTGAGAGATATTTGTGATGGATCTTTTTTTTAAAGTCACCCCCTGTTCTCAACTGAGAAGCAGACAATACAGGTCCAGATGTTCTATGATGATTTTGAGGTCGCCAACCCATTGGGTTCCAAGCGAGGTATTCATAAATTGGGTGGAGTATATTTTACTTTAAGAAACTTCTCTCCAAAATGGAATTCTTTTTTGGCTAACATACACCTGTGCGCCTTATTTCATACTCAAGATGTTAAACGATATGGTTTTAGTGAAATTTTTGCTCCCATTGTTCGAGACATTAAAGTGTTAGAGAGCGATGGTATTGAGATTCCATTATACAGTGGTTATGTACGTGGCACTGTAGTACAGGTAACAGGTGATAATTTGGGTTTGCATAGTTTGTTTGGTCTGGTGGAGTCTTTCAGTGCAAGGTACTGTTGCAGGTTCTGTTTAGCAGAAAAGGAGGACTTTCAAACAGAATTCTCTGAAGATTCTTCCAAAATAGTTTTACGCACCAAAGATATGCATACTGCTCACTGTCAAGAAATGGCTTGTAATCCATCCCTTCCGTATGTTTTTGGTGTGAAAAGGTCATGCATATTAAATTCATTGAGGTATTTTCACACAACTGAGAACTTCTCAGTTGATGTGATGCATGATGTGTTAGAAGGGGTTGGCCAGTACGAATTGAAGTTATTATTTCTGTATTTGAATGAAAAACATGTTACATCAGGAGAAATACATTCAAGAATACAACGTTTTGATTATGGTTTCACAGAGAGAAATAACAGGCCTGTGACTGTTAATTTAAGTGAAGGATCTAATGATCTGGGACTGAATGCAATTCAGTCCTGGTGCTTACTTAGGAATGTTCCTCTTATCTTTGGAGATTTGGTAACTTCTACTGACCAACACTGGGGCCTGCTTCTTTTATTATTGCAAATAATTAACATTATATTCTCGCCCATGTTATCTCAAGGTCTATGTGTATATTTAAAACATTTGATTGTTGATCACCATACACTGTTTAAGAAGTTGTATCCTCAGAAAAAACTTTTACCAAAGCACCATTTTCTTATCCACTATCCCCGCTGCATCCAGAAAATAGGGCCTGTACTTCATAGTTGGTGTATGAGGTATGAAGGCAAACATAATTTTTTCAAAAAACAGCTTAAATCGTTTAAAAATATTACCAAAACGCTGGCAAAAAAGCATCAGAATCATATGGCATATAGTTGGCGAAGATCAACAACTTTTAGTCGGTTAGATATTGGTCCAGGAAAAATGGTGGCTTTAAATATGGTAAAAGGAGGTTCTGAAATTGCTTTGGCAATGCAAGTGCCCAGTAGCATTCAGGTTATGAAGGTTAATTGGGCTAAACATAATGGGTATGTTTATCGCCCACACTTGGTTATCTGTGGCGAAGTTGACTCTGAAGTGCCCTTGTTTTATCAGATTGAGTCAGTTCTGATAATGTGTGAAAAACTGTTACTACTCACAGTGCCTTTAGTTACAGTAACTTTTCAAGAACATTTCCATGCATATGAGGTGATCAGATCAAAGCATGATTTAGTTTTTTTTCATGTCGACAACCTAGACCTTTTGACATACAAAGGTCATATGGAGGAAATGACACAGCTCTCCTTGTTGTGCCATATTGCTTTCTCTGGTGAAAATTTTTATGATGTTATACTTCTGTCATAGACAAGGCAATGGGTGTACAATGTAAATTCACGGACATTGAAATTATACTTTTTTTTTTCAATAAATGTGGGTGCTCTCATCTTGTATTATTGTGCTTTGTTTTATTTGATAGTATTGATATTTCTATAATTCAGTAACACTACATCATATGATTTAAATAAAAATAAAAAAACACTGTAGAGAAATGAAAAGTAAATATCATTACACTTTAAAGTGTCATTTTTTGAAGTAAAATTGTAGTTGACTTAACTCTATACAGTGTAATCATATTACTCTCAACAGTGTGATTAAACTACAGTGTTAAATATTTTGACACATTTCATTGTTATTTTTTACACAATATGGAGTAGAATTAACTCTAAAAGTTTTACACTGACCAAAGAGTACATTTTACACTGATTTTGAGTGGGACCAAATGTTATCTGAAACAGAGTTAAATTCAACTCGATAGGAGTTAAATTAACACTTCTGTTTTTACTGTGTACACAAAATGTTTTCCAACTTCACAAGCGCACCTCTTCCCTCTGTTCAACCTTCCCAAGTTCTCTCACGTCACCCCGCTCCTCCGCACACTCCACTGGCTTCCAGTTGAAGCTCGCATCTGCTACAAGACCATGGTGCTTGCCTACGGAGCTGTGAGGGGAACGGCACCTCCGTACCTTCAGGCTCTGATCAGTCCCTACACCCAAACGAGGGCATTGCGTTCATCCACATCTGGCCTGCTGGCCCCCCTACCTCTGCGGAAGCACAGTTCCCGCTAAGCCCAGTCAAAACTGTTCGTTGCTCTGGCACCCCAATGGTGGAACAAGCTCCCTCACGACGCTAGGACAGCGGAGTCACTCACCACCTTCCAGAGACACTTGAAACCCCACCTCTTTAAGGAATACCTGGGATAGGATAAAGTAATCCTTCTACCCCCCCTTACCCCACCCCCCAAAAAAATAAAATAAAACATATTGTAAAGTGGTTGTTCCACTGGCTATAAGGTGAATGCACCAATTTGTAAATCGATAAGAGCGTCTGCTAAATGACGTAAATGTAAATGTAAATGATGTCACCATAGTCTAGGACCGATAGGAACGTTGACTGAATAATCTGCTTTCTACTGTTTAGCGAGAGGCAGGACCTGTTTCTATAGAAGAAGCCCATTTCTATTCTCAGCTTCTTAACTAACTCATCAATATGCTTTTAAAAGACAGCTTTTCATCTATCCAGATTCCCAGATATTTATAAGCAGGGACACAATCAATATGGACACCATTCAAAGTACATGAAATCAGTTATTTTGATGTGCACTAGAGAACAACATATACTGAGTTTTCCCTGCATTCAATGCTCATTTCAGGTCAATAAAGTTTTTCTGTAATTCCATGAAGGCAGACTGTAGTTCAGATAGAGCCTGGTCAACCGTGGGGGAAATAGCATACACAACAACTATCAACTGTATACAAGAAGAGGTTACAGTTTTTTATAGACAAGTCAATATTGTTAATGTAAACAGCATAGGTGCAACTTTGGTTTTAGAAGTGGGGGAGACATAACTTTATTTATATTCATTTTTTTTTTTATCCAGTTGGATAAACACTCCAAACAGCCTACCCGACTGTTCAGAACCCTCCGCATGGTCCTAAAGCACACTGTCGCCTGATTTAACACCATCAGTAGATACACATTGAGTTCTATCTGTCAAGTCATGTTTTTACCAGTTACATGCAGCCTGGTCTAGGCCAATTGAGCCAAGCCTCTGAATTAGCAGTGAGTGATCAACAGCCTTTGACAGGTCAATGAAGAGGGCAGCACAATGTTGCCTTTTATCCTTACAGTGAACCAAATCATTTATAACTAGAGATGCAGCAGAGATAGTGCTATGACCTGGTCTAAAACCCCACTGATGTACATTTAGAATACATCTTAGCTGATAATTAATTAAGGATTCTAATATTTTAGCTAGGCAAAAAAGTTTATAAATAGGGCGATAATTATTTAGGTCACAAGGGGTCACCACCTTTGTGAAGGGGGAGTACATGGGCCGCCTTCCAAACCTTGGGGATAGTACCAGATATAACTGTCAGGTTACGGGTTGATGATTCAGCAATCAGGGGGGCAGAGAGCTGCAGTAGAAATGGATCAAGCATATCAGCCACAGTGGATTTTTAAAAAACATAAATCTTAAGCAAGACATCTAGCACATCACAGATAGTAAATTGTTGAAATGAAACAAAGATTGACTAGAAGGTTAGGGACAAGAAACGTATTCTACCTAAGCTACATCAACACAATGTAATGAATAATGTTATTATTGTTTTCAAGTGAGTACACAACTCTAGTCTAGGCTGTAAACTGCAGTGAATAGCCCAGGTCATTTGAATAACCGTTCAAAAGCCAGGCGTTTTGAATACATATTAATTTCAAAATAACTGCATCTAGCCTGTCTGATTTGGATCAGTTATGGGTTTTTACTCTGCAGTTTAGCCTAGAAGGTCCAGGAACATTAGCAGGACAGTAATATTCTCTATTTTGTCATGATGTATCATCTAACAGAAACAGGCTAATGCATATGAATTATAATAATGCGTGAGCGCGGAGGAAGTTGGATCCATTCCTTCCGTGTTTGGCGTCAGTGTTTTCAACAGCGTTAGAAAATGAGGTGGATACTCATGGGGTCCTCTCTTCTCTCTCCTCGCTTCCTTCTCTAAACCCATTGGAGAAGGTCAGAGGGGAAACCCTCCGGCTTTCTCATCTAATGGGTTTTGAGAAGGAGTCGAGGAGAGAGGAGTGAGGACGCAAGGATTATGCAATTGAGAATCTCCTCATTAGTGGAGAGGGAAAAACAAGTTGTCAGGGTTGAGTGTAGAGGGAACGTGGAATCACACGCAGGACACAGAGATTCAAAAACCAAATGTCTTTAGTGAAGTCCGACAGTACAAGCCAACACGGCAACAGGCCACAGGCGAAACAAGCGTACACTGGACAGTCCAAAGTAAATACACACAACGTTCAGGACTCTCTCAAACAATACGAAATACAGAGAGCACAGAACAGCGGACCAACATCTACACGTGACATAGAACAATTACACACAACACCTGACCAAACACAAGAGAACTAAATAGGGTGCCTAATGAACACTTAACAATGAACAGGTGTGACAAACAGGCAAAACCAATCAAACATGAAACATCGAACGGTGGCAGCTAGTACTCCGGAGACGACGACCGCCGAAGCCTGCCCGAACAAGGAGAAGGAGCTGCCTCGACCGAAACCGTGACACAAGTATGGATGTCTGAAGGTGGGTGTTGCTAAATAAGTGGGAGGATCAACATAAGTGGAATAACATATATGGAAACATAACAGCTAATTGGGTTGATTGGTTGCCACTCAAAACCGTTTTGCGTGGCTGCTTGCTGCTTCCTTGTTGCATTTTAGCTAAGCGGGTTAGGCAGGTTAGGATAATGAATGTGTCAGGTTAGGATAATTAACATGTCAGGTTAGGATAATTAATGTGTCAGGTTAGGAGAACTAACTTAGCTGGTTAGGATAATTAACGTGGCAGGTTAGGATAATTAACGTGGCAGGTTGTAGGAGTAACCTAGCAGATCAGGATAATGAGGTTAAGATTAGAAAAGAGTTAGGGTTAGGTTTAGCTAAAATGCTACAAGGAAGCAGCAAGCAGCCATGCAAAATGGTCTTGAGTGGCAACCAATCTGCCCAATTAGCTGTTATGTTTCCATACACCCTCTTCTGTTGATCCTCCCACTTCTTTAGCAATAACCACTTTCAGACACACTCCATGTATGCAGTTACCCTCTGGGAGAATCTCAATTGTATACTCCTCCCGTTTTCTCTCTTCACCTCCTCTAAACCCATTGGAGGAAAAGGTCAGAGGGGCTGGACCTCTGGCTTTCTCATCCAATGGGTTTTGAGAAGGAGGCGAGGAGTGTGCAATTGAGATTCTCCCCATGACTGTGAAAGGGTGCCATAAAGCAGTGTGCACTGTATAGAGCTCGCCAGCTTGTAGCCTAAATGAATGGGGAAAGACTAGGGTTTTGGGATAAACGCTGAAAATAAGGTCTGAGGTGAACACAGACTTAGTAGATCTTATACGTTTTGTTCTATGAGATAATATCAGTCAGGTAACATGACCTTTATGAATTATGAAGCCTTTATGTTTTGTTCTGTGAGATAATATCAGTCAGGTAACATGACCTTTATGAATTATGAAGCCTTTATGTTTTGTTCTATGAGATAATATCAGTCAGGTAACATGACCTTTATGAATTATGAAGCCTTTATGTTGTGTTCTGTGAGATAATATCAGTCAGGTAACATGACCTTTATGAATGATGAAGCCTTTATGTTTTTTTCTATGAGATAATATCAGTCAGGTAACATGACCTTTATGAATTATGAAGCCTTTATGTTTTGTTCTGTGAGATAATATCAGTCAGGTAACATGACCTTTATGAATTATGAAGCCTTTATGTTTTGTTCTATGAGATAATATCAGTCAGTTAACATGACCTTTATGAATTATGAAGCCTTTATGGGCTTTTTCTGATTACATAAATGCTTCAAATTTCACAAAAAGTGACGTTAGCTGATGAAGATTATCTTATATAATAAATCGTAGGCTATAAGATCTCCTAAGCCTGTGTTTACCACAGACCTTATCGTCGGAATTTATCCAAAAACCTGACAAAAACTCCATTAATTTCCCCGTAGGATTTGTCCAATGAACCGAGGTGGAGTTTGTGCCTACAAAAAGTTTCCATTACTATTGCTCTGTATAGGGCAGTGGTTCCCAACCTTTTTCAGTTACCCAGAGGACCCTCTCATGTGCATTTTACCAGTAACCCTCTGGTCTCATGAGTCTTCTCAAGGACCCCCTGTGGATAGTCCAAGTACCCCTGGTTGGGAAACACTGCTAGTGAATAGGGTCCCTTTGTCTTCCTGTCATACAGTTAAATGTCCACGAGATGGCGATGTTTACCCAGTCTGGGCCAGGGTTGCACTACAGAACTAACACTGATGAACCAGGCCTACGGTGGAAAACAATCCTTTATCAAGGTTATGGGTCCATTCATATCTAGCTAGAACTGTATTCATGAAGAGTTTCAGAGTAGGAGTGTTGATCTAAGACCCCTTTTGCCTTTTAGATCATAATGAATAACATTACATGGACAGTGGGGAACTGATCCTAGATTTTACATTTACATTTTAGTCATTTAGCAGATGCTCTTATCCAGAGCGACTTACAGTTAGATCAGCAGCACTCCTATTTCTTTCCTGATTGATACGGCAAAAACTGACCACACGCACTTTACGTTAATTCTCCTAACCTGCTAAGTTCATTATACTAACCTGCCACGTTAATTATCCTAACCTGCTACATTAGTTATCCTAACCTCCCACGTTAATTATCCTAACCTGCTACATTAATTATCCTAACCTGCCACGTTAATTATCCTAACCTGCTAAACTAATTCTCCTAACCTGCTAGGTTAGTTCTCTTAACCTTCTCCATTAGTTCTCCTAACCTGCAACATTAGTTATCCTAACCTCCCACGTAAATTATTTTAACCTGCTACATTAGTTATCCTAACCTCCCACGTTAGTTATTCTAACCTGCTACATTAGTTATCCTAACCTCCCACGTTAGTTATTCTAACCTGCTACATTATATCTCCTAACCTCCGCAGTGGCGTGTATTCATGGATGCCAAAGGAAGCCAGGCTTCCCCAAAAAAATGACCAAGAAAAAAACATATAAAATAATGTATCTTTCATCTCTCTGTGTTTTATCATTTTCCTTCAATTAGCAAGAGGCTGAATGTACCTCACCGGAGAAAGCATCTGAGCGAGTGAAACGGTGCCCCTCTGTCTCTGTATGCGTAGGCCATTCTATCTGATGCTGTCTGGTTAAAAAGAGTATGACTTTGCTGCCGCCCTGTAGCATTGAATGCAAGGGAAGCCAGCGAACATTTGGCCTCCCTTGAAAATAAAAAAAAATAATAAAAGCCAATCAGCGTTGAGCTAAACTGTGAATGGTCCTGGCACTTACCCAGAAAAAAATAAATAAAAAATATGTAGCCTGATTAGCCTACTCCTGTCTATACAGAAATAAATAAAAGCATTCAAAATAGGGTACTAAAGCATGATTTGGGCACAGAGGATCATTCATTAGCTTCTTAAAAATATATATGTTGTGGATTGTTTTAAATCTCATTGCCTACTGTCAGAAGGAAAGGCAGCGTGCACAATATCGACAGATAATTGTTGAGTTGAGACTGTCAGGGAAAAGCAGAGGCCCAGCCTGGCATATCGCAATATTTCCAAATACATTCGCGGGAAAACATAGTTTGGAAAGCAAATGTCTATTGCTGTAAAGAGAAGGCGGTGAAAATACTTTAATCTTTCTTTTATATATTATCAAAATTCTCAAATTAATTGAGTGAACAACAGTAAGGCCTATCTTATTGGCACCAGCAGAGAGTATCATTGTTGGGTCAGTGCCACTTAAAAGTTATTTTTCTGAAAATAATGTACGTTTTAAAGTTAATTTCCTTCAATTCTGAACATTTTGCCATGGGGCATAGAGAAAATGTTGCCGTTCTGAAGCAAGTTTTCTGCAATTCTACACATTTTGCCAAAGGGTGGAGGTAAATGTTAGCCTTTTTTAATATGATATCTGATAATCAATGGGCCCCAACCCGGTCGGTAATTCGACCATTCTTACTACAAGACTAATTTACCAATCTAATAAAATGTTGCTGACATGGGCTAATTGAGTGACTGCTGAAGCACAAATGTCTAAATGGCACCTTGTGTAATCTATTATTCTAACTCAACAGTAAGCTGATACCCCGACTAACGGTTTATAGACCAGACAATGAAATGATCACAACTGATCTGGTTGTATTATGGCTTTCCCCCCCAGTAAATTTACCCACACACCGCTACTGAAGTTAACGAATTGCATCTAGAGCCATATTTTTGTTATCATAGCCCAAAGGTGGTATATTACATTCTTCCAATTTTTCATGAATTTGTCAGTCAACTGATATCATCATAATTTTTTTACAAAATTCAAGTCATTTGGGATCATTCTGACCCCAACGAAAAACATCTAATTCCTCCTATAGTAATTTGATAGGACCTTCATTAAAAAGTCTGCCAACGGTATAAATAGTTAATAGAACTGCAATATAGAACTCAGATACAGACAGCTGTATTGGTGGGTATTCTCCGAAAGGTAGTTATTCTAAGGCAAATCTAAAAAAGTATTTATTTGAATCCAGGGGGACCTGTATCAGTGATTTAGACCAGATAATCAGATCACCTGCAGAAATGAAGAACCTTACGTACTCGCCTGGTTATAACTGGTTATAACTAGGTATGACCGTGTACACAATCAAAATGACCTTGCATATATGCTTAGTTGTAGTCACAACAGCTCATAAGTCTGTCAGTGGGATGAATACTTGTTAAAACTGTAATGCAGAAACCAGCTACCCTCTAAACGTACACATAGCGCTGTATTGGTGGGTATTCTTTGAAGAATAGTTGGTTATTCCACGGGAAATGTTATATAAATACCATCATTCCTATAATATCCTCCAATATTCTATATGTGCAACTTGTTGTGGTATGTGGGTTGCTATAACATTTGGTTTGAAGTGACTTTGAGGATTTGGGCATGATTTTTGAAGCGATGCTAATGCTGGCTGTGGGGTAAGTAAATAAAGACAGATGAGACATATTTTTGGTCATTGTATCTCAGGATCAATCTATGAATTACATTTTGTCAATAAAATTAAATATATTTCCAATGTTGGTGTACCGCTCCTTTAAATGGCAGTCATTTTTACCACATAAATATGACAACATTTGTATTTACTTAAAAATAAATTATACTACAATCAAATTATGGTAAATCGGCTTTTTAGTACTTACTTTGGAAAAAAGCTGCACATTATTTAAGGGAAAAATATATTGTTTTGTTTTACAGAATCTGCAAATGAATTGTCATTTAACAAAAAATGATGTTCATTTTATTTCAGATAACAGTAATTACATGTCCATTGATGTCCTTAAGAGTCGATTGATGCACTAATTAAAATAATACAATAAATCCGAATCAAAATCCGTCTGTTTAAGATAGAGATTTGTTTTTTTGCATGGGCTGCATCTCAATCTACTTCATCCGCCTGTATGTCTGCATTCCGCATCCCAAAAATCACCATAGGTAGAGAGAAGACAGGCTATGTGCCACACTGCCCACAAAATGAGGTGGAAACTGAGCTGCCCCTCCTAACCTCCTGCCAAATAAACGATGATATGAGAGAGACATATTTCCCTCAGATTACAAGGACCCCCAAATACTTTGAAAACAAATTGTCATGGGCCTCTCACTCCACCGGGTTACCACCTTAATTTTCTTCCACTCTGCTCACCACTCTCTCTACTCAGCCTAACTAGCTCCACCTGTCCCTGCTCTGCTCTGCTCTAATTACTCTGCCAGCTGCGCTGCATTACCCACTACCTCTCCCAGTATTTAAGGCCCTGTCTTTCAGCTCTCCGGTGTCAGATCGTCTGCAAAGCTCACACCCGGAACCTGTTTGCTCGCGCTTCTGGCTCACCCTGGTTTTGTGACCCCCGGACCTGCCTGTTTTTTGGATACTCTTCTGCCTCAGGAGATCCAGACCTGCTTCTGCCATTACGACTCCTGACTACTCTTCAATCCCGGTAACTCTGACCAGCCTTCTGCCTTGCTACTACGTATTTTGGATTTCCCTTGAACTGTACTGCTGCCTGGTTTCATTCCGCCCTGTTGTGTCTGTGTCTCCCCCAGGACTTCTGGACCACCCACCACCGGCTTCATAGGACGCATCGCTGCCACTGGGGGGCACAGACCCAGCGCATTGGGACGGGATCCCTGTTACCCCTGGAGCCTTCATTCACTCCCTACTTCCCTTTTCCCTTAAGTTTAATAAACTTTCTGGTGTGACGCAATTGTGGTCCTCTGGTCGTCTGTCTGAACCGTGACAGTACGATCTGACCATTATGGACTCAGCGCACACTTTCCCCGACATGGAAACCGATGAGCATGAGCAGCAGTTCCAGCAGCAGCAACAACAACTCGCCATGATCATTCAACTCCTCACCAACCTTACCCCAGCCAGTCTGCCCACCAGCCCAGCCCCCGAGTTACCTGCCCCGGTCATTGCAGCCGCTGCTCCGGAACCCAAGATTGGAAACCCCGAGCGGTTCAACGGCGATTCAACCCAGGTCCGGCCATTCCTGACTAGCTGTCGACTTCAGTTCTCCTTGCAGCCAAGGACCTTCGCCACGGAGGGGGCTAAAGTTGGGTATGCCATCACTCACCTGACGGGCCGAGCTCGACTCTGGGGAACAGCAGAGTTCGAACGTCAAACCCCCGCATGTGCAACCTTCGACCTGTTTGCTGAGGAGATGCTGAAGGTGTTTGACCTGGATTCACCCACCGCAGAGGCGTCTCGTGAACTGTTCAGTGTTCGACAAGGCAGACGTACAGTCGCAGACCATTCCATCGACTTCCGAACCCTGGCTAGACGAAGTTCTTGGAACACACCATCGTTGGTGGGACGCGTTCTTCCATAGTTTGGCTGACTATATCAAGGACGAGTTGGTCTCCCATGAACTGCCTTCCACTCTTGATGAAGCCATCGCACTGACTGTCAGGATCGACAGAAGGATACAGACCCGTCGTCGTGAGAGGGGGCGCCAAGGTCCACCTACTACCGGCATTCGGAGAGATCCGACTGGGCTCCTGTCATCTACTGCCACTCACCCAGGTCAGCTTGATCAGTCTGAGCCCTATGGAGATTGGGCGAGCCTCCCTCACTCCTGCAGAGCGCCAGCGCCGCTTCACCTCAAACCTCTGCCTCTATTGTGGAGGTGATGGACATCGTGTGGTAACCTGCCCTTTAAAGGGCGAAGCTCACCGGGCATAGGGGAGTCCGGTTGAGTTCAATGACCATCCAGTCCTCCGACCGCAAACCCCTGCTGCAAGTTCACCTCCGCCTCTCTGACTCAACTCACACCCTGGCTGCTCTGGTGGATTCTGGCGCCGAAGCCAACATAATGGACATCAAGCTGGCACGCCAACTGGGACTGGAGAACCTCCGTTTGACACCTCCTATTCCTGCCCGGGCACTGGACGGACACTTACTCGGATCGGTCACTCATGTCACGGCCCCGGTCTCGATGGGTCTGTCCGGGAAACCATCAAGAAACTATCCAGTTTCACCTGCTCCCCCTCTCCAGGCCAACCCCTCATCCTGGGTTACCCATGGCTCCGCCCGGCACAATCCTCAGCTCGACTGGGTGACCGGGGTGATCAGGGAGTGGGGGAGAGGACTGCCACCGAACCTGCCTGCTTGCTGCCGCACTCACCCCTCGGCCAGTACCTACTAACTCCGCTCCTGACCTCTCCAATGTCCCAGAATGCTACCATGGTCTCAGAGAGGTGTTTAACAAAGCAAGAGCCACATCTCTGCCCCCTCACCGACCGTACGACTGTGCCATCGACCTCCTCCCTGGAACAGCTCCTCCAAAGGGTTGTCTTTATTCGTTGTCTGCTCCTGAAAGAAAGTCCATGGAGGACTACATCAATGGCTCTCTGTCCGCAGGATTAATCCGTTCATCTTCATCTCCTGCTGGTGCTGGCTTCTTCTTTGTGGGGAAGAAGGACGGATCTCTTCGCCCCTGCATCGACTACAGGGGACTCAACGACATCACAGTGAAAACCGTTACCCTCTGCCTCTGCTCACCTCTGCTTTTGAGTTGCTCCAGGGAGCCACTGTTTTTACCAAGTTGGATCTCAGAAACGCTTACCACCTAGTGCGGATCCGGGAGGGAGATGAATGGAAAACCGCATTCAATACACCAACAGGCCACTACGAGTATCTGGTTATGCCTTTTGGCCTCACCAATGCTCCTGCTGTGTTCCAGGCTCTAGTGAATGATGTACTGCGGGACATGTTAAACAAGTTTGTCTTCGTTTACCTGGATGACATCTTAATCTACTCCAGAAACCTGTCTGAACACACCCGCCATGTCCAGCAAGTCCTTCATCGTCTTCTGGAGAATTCCCTCTACGCCAAGGCAGAGAAATGTGAGTTTCACGTCAAGACAGTGGCCTTCCTGGGGTACATAGTGGCAGAGGGAAGTATCCAAATGGATCCTGCCAAAGTATCAGCAGTCACTTCATGGCCAGTTCCGGAGAACAGAAAGAAGCTGCAACAGTTTCTGGGGTTTGCTAACTTCTATAGGAAGTTTATCCGGAACTACAGTACCGTTGCTGCCCCTCTCACTGCTCTAACCAGCACCAAGCAACCCTTCACCTGGACCCCAGCAGCCGACAAAGCCTTCAGTACCCTCAAGGTGAGGTTCACCTCCGCTCCCATCCTCCAGATGCCTGATGTGGACCGGCAATTCATTGTGGAGGTGGACGCCTCGGATGTGGGAGTTGGTGCTGTGATTTCTCAGTGGGCTGCGGAGGATAGGAAGCTCCATCCCTGTGCCTTTTTCTCACGTCGGTTGTCCCCCTCTGAGTGCAATTACGACATAGGGAACCGTGAGCTGCTGGCAGTGAAGCTGGCCTTGGAGGAGTGGCGTCACTGGCTGGAGGGGTCCACCATTCCATTTCTCGTTTGGACCGATCATAAGAACTTGGAGTACATCCGCACGGCCAAACGGTTGAACTCCAGGCAGTCCCGCTGGGCCCTGTTCTTCACCAGGTTTAATTTCACTCTGTCATACCGGCCTGGATCACGCAACACCAAGCCAGACGCCCTCTCCCGTCAATTCCAGAAGGATGACACCCCCTCCAAGGACCCTGTGTCGATTCTGCCAAGTCCCTGCATCGTTGCAGCTCTGACCTGGGCTGTTGAGGAACAGGTGCTGGAGGCTCTCCGTAACCAGCCAGGTCCCAGCACTTGCCCAGCTGACCGCCTTTTTGTCCCCGAAGACCTGAGGTCCCAGGTCGTTCAGTGGGGACATGACTCCCGCCTAGCTTGTCACCCTGGCTCCACCCGCACTTACAACCTGCTCGCCCAGAGGTTCTGGTGGCCCTCTCTGAGGAAGGATGTACGGGAATTCGTCCAAGCCTGCCCCATCTGCAACCAACACAAGTCGTCCTGCCAGCCCCCAGCCGGATTGCTGCAGCCCCTGCCTGTGCCCAGACGTCCCTGGTCTCACATCGCCCTTGACTTTGTCACGGGGCTGCCCCCCTTCAAGTGGCATGACCGTCATTCTCACCATCGTTGACCGTTTCAGCAAGATGGCACACTTCATTCCCCTCCCCAAGCTCCCAACCGCCAAGGAGACCGCCCAGGTGGTCCTGGAACACGTCTTCCGGATCCACGGACTGCCAAGGGATGTAGTTTCTGACCGTGGTCCACAATTCTCCTCCGCTTTTTGGAAGGGAGTTCTGTCACCTGCTGGGAGCCACAGTCAGTCTGACTTCCGGATTCATCCCCAATCCAATGGGCAGTCAGAGCGGGCTAATCAGGAGCTCGAGAAGGCACTGCGATGCATGACTTCACGCAACCCCCACTCCTGGTCGCAGCAATTGACATGGGTGGAGTACGCACACAATTCTCTGACCTGCTCTGCCATCGGTATGTCCCCTTTCCAATGTGTTTATGGATACCAGCCTCCTCTATTTGCCAGCCAGGAAGAGGAGGTTACTTGCCCATCTGCACTTGCTTTTGCCCGTCGATGTCGCCGCACCTGGTCACAAGCCCGAGCCACACTCCTCAGATCCGTTGCCAGCTACACTACCGGGGCCAACCGTCGGAGAATTCCTGCTCCCACCTACCATGTTGGTCAAAGGGTGTGGTTGTCATCGAAGAACCTGCCACTCAGGGTGGAGTCGCAGAAGCTGGCACCTCGGTTCATTGGCCCATTCCCTATCATAAGAGTGATTAGCCCAACTGCTGTCCGGCTCCAACTGCCTAATTCCCTGAGGGTGCACCCCACTTTCCATGTGTCTAAGATTAAGCCCATCCATGAGAGTCCGCTGGTCCCTGCTGCGCCTGGTCCTCCTCCTCCACGGCTCGTCGATGGTGGTCTGGTTTACACCGTCCGCCGCCTGCTTCGGTCCAGACGGAGGGGTAGGGGTCTCCAGTACCTCATTGACTGGGAGGGCTATGGACCTGAGAGAGGACCTGGGTGCCAGCTAGTCGGATTGTGGATAGGACTCTCATCACCGCTTTCCACCAACGGCATCCTGATCAACCTGCAATCCGTGAGGGGCCGCCCCAGAGGGGTCCCTAACCGTCCGGCCCGCTTCGGCTTCCTGTCCTGTGCCTGATCCTGTCTCGGACCTGTCCCATCTCCCGACCACGGCCCTCCGGCTTCCTCCGAGGATGAGGACGTTCACTCGGACCGTTCGGAGGAGTTCCTAGCCCTCCGGCTCCCCTCCTCCCGCCCGGCGTGGTGTTGCTCTTGGGACTTCTGGGGCCGTCCCTTGGGGGTTCTGTCATGGGCCTCTCACTCCACCGGGTTACCACCTTAATTTTCTTCCACTCTGCTCACCACTCTCTCTACTCAGCCTAACTAGCTCCACCTGTCCCTGCTCTGCTCTGCTCTAATTACTCTGCCAGCTGCGCTGCATTACCCACTACCTCTCCCAGTATTTAAGGCCCTGTCTTTCAGCTCTCCGGTGTCAGATCGTCTGCAAAGCTCACACCCCGGAACCTGTTTGCTCGCGCTTCTGGCTCACCCCTGGTTTTGTGACCCCGGACCTGCCTGTTTTTTGGATACTCTTCTGCCTCAGGAGATCCAGACCTGCTTCTGCCATTCGACTCCTGACTACTCTTCAATCCCGGTAACTCTGACCAGCCTTCTGCCTTGCTACTACGTATTTTGGATTTCCCTTGAACTGTACTGCTGCCTGGTTTCATTCGCCCTGTTGTGTCTGTGTCTCCCCCCAGGACTTCTGGACCACCCACCACCGGCTTCATAGGACGCATCGCTGCCACTGGGGGGGGCACAGACCCAGCGCATTGGACGGGATCCCTGTTACCCCTGGAGCCTTCATTCACTCCCTACTTCCCTTTTCCCTTAAGTTTAATAAACTTTCTGGTGTGACGCAATTGTGGTCCTCTGGTCGTCTGTCTGAACCGTGACACAAATATAATATTGATAAGCTCCCATATCTGTTAGGTGAAATACTGCAGTGTGCAATCATGGCAGCAAAATGTGTGACCTGTTGTGAAAAGAATAAGGTAACCAGTGGAGAACAAACACCACAGTAAATAAAACCTAGGCCTAGATTTATCAGTTTATTTCATTTCCCTTGCCATTTGTACTTCTACTTTTTACACACAAGCTCACACTCTCCTACAAACACCAGCTGGCTGAGAGGGCCCTAGTGGAGCCGGCTTGCTGAGAGGACCCTAGTGGAGCCAGCTGGCTGACAGGGCCCTAGTGGGGCCAGCTGGCTGAGAGGGCACTAGTGGGGCCAGTTGGCTGAGAGGGCCCTAGTGGAGCCGGCTGGCTGAGAGGGCTTAGTGGAGCCAGTTGGCTGAGGGCCCTAGTGGAGCCGGCATGCTGAGAGGGCCCTAGTGAAGCTCCAGCCATATTTTTGGTCATTGTTTCTCAGGATCAATGTATGAATGTATTTTTGTCAATAAAATTAAATAGATTTCCAATGTTGGTGTACCGCTCCTTTAAATGGCAGTCATTTTTACCACCTAAATATGACAACTTTTTTATTTACTTAAAAATAAATGATACTACAATCAAATTATGGTAAATCGGCTTTTTAGGATTTACTTTGGAAAAAAGCTGCACATTATTTAAGGGAAAAATATATTGTTTTGTTTTACAGAATCTGCAAATGAATTGTCATTTAACAAAAATGATGTTTATTTCATTTCAGATAACAGTAAGTACATGTCCATTGATGTCCTTAAGAGTCGATTGATGCACTAATTAAAATAATACAATAAATCCCCATCAAAATCCATATGTTTAAGATAGAGATTTGTTTTTTTGCATGGGCTGCATCTCAATCTACTTCATCCGCCTGTATGTCTGCCTTCCGCATCCCAAAAATCACCATAGCTAGAGAGAAGACAGGCTATGTGCCACACTGCCCACAAAATGAGGTGGAAACTGAGCTGCCCCTCCTAACCTCCTGCCAAATAAACGATGATATGAGAGAGACATATTTCCCTCAGATTACAAGGACCCCCAAATACTTTGAAAACAAATATAATATTGATAAGCTCCCATATCTGTTAGGTGAAATACAGCAGCGTGCAATCATGGCAGCAAAATGTGTGACCTGTTGTGATAAGAATAGGGTAACCAGTGGAGAACAAACACCACAGTAAACAAAACCTAGGCCTAGATTTATCAGTTTATTTCATTTCCTTTGCCATTTGTACATACAGCTCACACTCTCCTACACACACCAGCTGGCTGAGAGGGCCCTAGTGGAGCCGGCTTGCTGAGAGGACCCTAGTGGAGCCAGCTGGCTGACAGGGCCCTAGTGGAGCCTGCTGGCTGAGCGGGCCCTAGTGGAGCCAGTTGGCTGAGAGGGCCCTAGTGGAGACGGCTGGCTGAGAGGGCCCTAGTGGAGACGGCTGGCTGAGAGGGCCCTAGTGGAGCCGGCTGGCCCTAGTGGAGACGGCTGGCTGAGAGGGCCCTAATGGAGCCGGCTGGCTGAGCAGGCCCTAGTGGAGCCAGTTGGCTGAAAGGGCCCTAGTGGAGACGGCTGGCTGAGAGGGCCCTAGTGGAGCCACCTGGCTGAGAGGGCCCTAGTGGAGCCACCTGGCTGAGAGGGCCCTAGTAAATAGGTCATTTAGCAGATGCTCTTATACAGAGCGACTTACAGGAGCAATTAGGGTTAAGTGCCTTGCTCAACGGCACATCGACAGATTTTTCACCTAGTCGGCTCGGGGATTAGAACCAGCGACCTTTCGGTTACTGGCACAACGCTCTTAACCACTAAGCTACCTGCCACCCCTAGTGGTAACAGCTGGCTGAAAGGGCCCTAGTGGAGCCAGTTGGCTGAGAGGGCACTAGTGGGGCCAGTTGGCTGAGAGGGCCCTAGTGGAGCCACCTGGCTGAGAGGGCCCTAGTGGAGCCAGTTGGCTGAGAGGGCCCTAGTGGGGCCAGCTGGCTGAGAGGGCCCTAGTGGAGCCAGTTGGCTGAGAGGGCCCTAGTGGGGCCAGCTGGCTGAGAGGGCCCTAGTGGAGCCAGTTGGCTGAGAGGGCCCTAGTGGAGCCACATAGCTGAGAGGGCCCTAGTGGAGACAGCTGGCTGAGAGGGCCCTAGTGGAGCCAGTTGGCTGAGAGGGCCCTAGTGTAGCCGGCTTGCTGAGAGGGCTTAGTGGAGCCAGTTGGCTGAGGGCCCTAGTGGAGCCGGCATGCTGAGAGGGTCCTAGTGGAGCCAGTTGGCTGAGAGGGCCCTAGTGGAGCCGGCTGGCTGAGAGGGCTTAGTGGAGCCAGTTGGCTGAGAGGGCCCTAGTGGAGCCACATAGCTGAGAGGGTCCTTGTGGAGCCACCTGGCTGAGAGGGCCCTAGTGGAGCCAGTTGGCTGAGAGGGCTTAGTGGAGCCACATAGCTGAGAGGGTCCTAGTGGAGCCACCTGGCTGAGAGGGCCCTAGTGGAGACGGCTGGCTGAGAGGGCCCTAGTGGAGCCGGCTGGCTGAGCGGGCCTTAGTGGAGCCAGTTGGCTGAGAGGGTCCTAGTGGAGCCAGCTGGCTGAGTGGACCCTAGTGGAGCCACCTGGCTGAGAGGGCCCTATTGGAGCCAGCTTACTGAGAGGGCCCTAGTGGTAACAGCTGGCTGAAAGGGCCCTAGTGGAGCCGGCAGGCTGAGCGGGCCCTAGTGGATCCAATTGGCTGAGAGGGCCCTAGTGGAGCCAGTTGGTTGAGAGGGTGCTAATGGAGCCAGCTGGCTGAGTGGACCCTAGTGGAGCCACCTGGCTGAGAGTGCCCTAGTTGAGCCAGCTGGCTGAGAGGGCCCTAGTGGAGCCACCTGGCTGAGAGGGCCCTAGTGGAGCCACATAGCTGAGAGGGCTCTAGTGGAGCCACATAGCTGAGAGGGTCCTAGTGGAGCCACCTGGCAGAGAGGGCCCTAGTGGAGCCGGCTGGCTGAGAGGGCCCTAGTGGAGCCAGTTGGGTGAGAGGGCGCTAGTGGAGCCAGCTGGCTGAGTGGACCCTAGTGGAGCCACCTGGCTGAGAGGGCCCTAGTGGAGCCACATAGCTGAGAGGGCTCTAGTGGAGCCACATAGCTGAGAGGGTCCTAGTGGAGCCACCTGGCAGAGAGGGCCCTAGTGGAGCCGGCTGTCTGAGAGGGCTTAGTGGAGCCAGTTGGCTGAGAGGGCCCTAGTGGATCAACATAGCTGAGAGGTCCCTAGTTGAGCCAGCTGGCTGAGAAGGCCCTAGTGGAGCCACATAGCTGAGAGGGCCCTAGTGGAGCCACATAGCTGAGAGGGTCCTAGTGGAGCCACATAGCTGAGAGGGCCCTAGTGGAGCCACATAGCTGAGAGGGTCCTAGTGGAGCCACCTGGCTGAGAGGGCCCTAGTGGAGCCACCTGGCTGAGAGGGCCCTAGTGGAGCCACCTGGCAGAGAGGGCCCTAGTGGAGCTCCAGCCATATTTATGGTCATTGTTTCTCAGGATCAATGTATGAATTTATTTTTGTCAATAAAATTAAATACATTTCCAATGTTGGTGTACCGCTCCTTTAAATGGCAGTCATTTTTACCACCTAAATATGTCAACTTTTGTATTTACTTAAAAATAAATGATACTACAATCAAAATATGGTAAATCGGCTTTTTAGTACTTACTTTGGAAAAAAGCTGCTCATTATTTAAGGGAAATATATATATTTTTGTTTTACCGAATCTGCAAATTAATTGTCATTTAACAAAAATGATGTTTATTTTATTTCAGATAACAGTAATTACATGTCCATTGATGTCCTTAAGAGTCGATTGATGCACTAATTATCATAATACAATATATCCCCATCAAAATCCGTCTGTTTAAGATAGAGATTTGTTTTTTTGCATGGGCTGCATCTCAATCTACTTCATCCGCCTGTATGTCTGCCTTCCGCATCCCAAAAATCAACATAGATAGAGAGAAGACAGGCTATGTGCCACACTGCCCACAAAATGAGGTGGAAACTGAGCTGCACTTCCTAACCTCCTGCCAAATAAACGATGATATGAGAGAGACATATTTCCCTCAGATTACAAGGACCCCCAAATACTTTGAAAACAATTTTAATATTGATAAGCTCCCGTATCTGTTAAGTGAAATACAGTAGTGTGCAATCATGGCAGCAAAATGTGTGACCTGTTGTGATAAGAATAGGGTAACCAGTGGAGAACAAACACCACAGTAAATAAAACCTAGAACTAGATTTATCAGTTTATTTCATTTCCTTTGCCATTTGTACTTCTACTTTTTACACACAAGCTCAAACTCTCCTACAAACACCAGCTGGCTGAGAGGGCCCTAGTGGAGCAACCTGGCTGAGAGGGCCCTAGTGTAGCCGGCTTGCTGAGAGGACCCTAGTGGAGCCAGCTGGCTGACAGGGCCCTAGTGGAGCCGGCTGGCTGAGCGGGCCCTAGTGGAGCCAGGTGGCTGAGAGGGCCCTAGTGGAGACGGCTGGCTGAGAGGGCCCTAGTGGAGACGGCTGGCTGAGAGGGCCCTAATGGAGCCAGCTGGCTGAGCAGGCCCTAGTGGAGCCAGTTGGCTGAAAGGGCCTTAGTGGAGCCACCTTGCTGAGAGGGCCCTAGTAAATAGGTAATTTAGTAGACGCTCTTATCCAGAGCGACTTACAGGAGCAATTAGGGTTAAGTACCTTGCTCAAGGGCACATCGACAGATTTTTCACCTAGTCGGCTCGGGGATTAGAACCAGCGACCTTTCGGTTACTGGCACAACGCTCTTAACCACTAAGCTACCTGCCACCCCTAGTGGTAACAGCTGGCTGAGAGGGCCCTAGTGGAGCCACCTGGCTGAGAGGGCCCTAGTGGAGCCAGTTGGCTGAGAGTGCCCTAGTGGAGCCACCTGGCTGAGAGGACCCTAGTGGAGCCACCTGGCTGAGAGGACCCTAGTGGAGCCACCTGGCTGAGAGGACCCTAGTGGAGCCAGCTGGCTGAGAGGGCCCTAGTGGAGCCACCTGGCTGAGAGGGCCCTAGTGGAGCCACCTGGCTGAGAGGACCCTAGTGGAGCCACCTGGCTGAGAGGACCCTAGTGGAGCCAGCTGGCTGAGAGGACCCTAGTGGAGCCACCTGGCTGAGAGGACACTAGTGGAGCCGGCTGACTGAGAGGACCCTAGTGGAGCCAGCTAGTTTATATTTCATTTACAGTGTATTGACCGACGGCCTATACAGGTCAGGACTGATACACTCATATGTTTTGTTTTGTTTGTTTATAGTTAAATTATTAACATTTCAAATGTCTTTCTCTTTTTAAAATGTTGTGTGTTTAAAGTTTACTGTTTGTGATTGTTTATTTCACTTTCTTTGTCAATGGTAACATATGTTTCCCGTGTCAATAAAACCCCTTTGAATGTTACTGAGAGAGAGAGCGTGAGAGAGGGGGAGGGGCAAAAGAGAGGAGAAATGAACATCAACGAGACCTTTCATGATGTGATGGGGAAGATAGGCTTATCGTTGGTATGACGCAACAACACCCATGTGTACACACATTCCCCTTCCGTGGAAAGGTGAACCTCTCTTTGCAGATGAGTTTATATATAATTTAATACCTTTGGTTTTGTCTAATTTTTTGAAATCATTAATTTCATAGGTCAGAGGTCAAGCTGAGCCGGACCAAGAGTGGAAGAGTGGACAAGGTTACTGGTTATGATGACATCACTGGTGAGAAGTCAGTTATGAAAAGATATTCAGTTGACTGGGGTGTGTAGAAATAGATTTAAACCTAAGGGTATGGTTAAATGGGGTGTGTAGAAATACAGCTAAACCCAGGGTATGGCTAAATGGGGTGTGTAGAAATACAACTAAACCTAGGGTATGGCTAAATGGGGTGTGTAGAAATACAGCTAAACCTAGGGTATGGCTAAATGGGGTGTGTAGAAATACAGCTAAACCTAAGGGTATGGCTAAATGGGGTGTGTAGAAATACAGCTAAACCTAGGGTATGGCTAAATGGGGTGTGTAGAAATACAGCTAAATCTAGTGTATGGCTAAATGGGGTGTGTAGAAACACAGCTAAACCTAGTCTTTGGCTAAATGGGGTGTGTAGAAATACAGCTAAACCTAAGGGTATGGCTAAATGGGGTGTGTAGAAATACTGCTAAACCTAGGATATGGCTAAATGGGGTGTGTAGAAAAACAGCTAAACCTAGGGTATGGCTAAATGGGGTGTGTAGAAATACAGCTCAACCTAGGGTATGGCTAAATGGGGTGTGTAGAAATACAGCTAAATCTAGTGTATGGCTAAATGGGGTGTGTAGAAATACAGCTAAACCCAGGGTATGGCTAAATGGAGTGTGTAGAAATACAACTAAACCTAGGGTATGGCTAAATGGGGTGTGTAGAAATACAGCTAAACCTAGGGTATGGCTAAATGGGGTGTGTAGAAATACAGCTAAACCTAAGGGTATGGCTAAATGGGGTGTGTAGAAATACAGCTCAACCTAGGGTATGGCTAAATGGGGTGTGTAGAAATACAGCTAAATCTAGTGTATGGCTAAATGGGGTGTGTAGAAATACAGCTAAACCTAAGGGTATGGCTAAATGGGGTGGGTAGAAATACAGCTACAACTAGTGTATGGCTAAATGGGGTGTGTAGAAATACAACTAAACCTAGGGTATGGCTAAATGGCGTGTGTAGAAATACAGCTAAACCTAGGGTATGGCTAAATGGGGTGTGTAGAAATACAGTTAAACCTAAGGGTATGGCTAAATGGGGTGTGTAGAAATACAGCTCAACCTAGGGTATGGCTAAATGGGGTGTGTAGAAATACAGCTAAATCTAGTGTATGGCTAAATGGGGTGTGTAGAAACACAGCTAAACCTAGTCTTTGGCTAAATGGGGTGTGTAGAAATACAGCTAAACCTAAGGGTATGGCTAAATGGGGTGGGTAGAAATACAGCTAAAACTAGTGTATGGCTAAATGGGGTGTGTAGAAACACAGCTAAACCTAGGGTATGGCTAAATGGGGTGTGTAGAAATACAGCTAAACCTAAGGGTATGGCTAAATGGGGTGTGTAGAAATACTGCTAAACCTAGGATATGGCTAAATGGGGTGTGTAGAAACACAGCTAAACCTAGGGTATGGCTACATGGGGTGTATTGACCGATGGGTCAGGACTGATACACTCGTTTTTATTTTTTTTATATAGTTAAGAGAGGAGAAATGAACATCAACATCACCTTTCATGATGTGATGGGGAAGATATACTTATCGTTGGTATGGTGCAACAACACCCATGTGTACACACATTCCCCTTCCATGTGAACCTCTCTTTGCAGATGAGTTTACAGTATATCTAATTTAATACATCAGCTTTTCCTCAATCGTTCAGTTCCAGAGGTCAGAGGTCAATCTGAGCTGGGCCAATAGTGGAAGAGTGTAAAAGATTACTGGTTAGGATGACATCACTGGTGAGAAGTCAGTTATAAATATATATTTCCCTTCCATTAAATCTTTCTCTCTCCTCCACAAATATCTATCTCCCCTCCCTCCCTCCCTCCCTCCCCTCCTCCCCTCCCTCCTCCCTCCTCTCCTCCTCTGTCCTCCCCTCTCCCTCCTCTCCACTACGCCTCCTCCCCCCACCCATCCTCTCTCCTCCCCCATCCCTCCTCTCATCTCTCGCAGCCCTTTGACATCTCCCCTCTCTATCTTCCCTCCCGCCTGTCCCCTCTTCTCTCTCTCCCTACCCTCCCCTCCCACTCTCTCTCTCTCTCTCTCTCTCTCTCTCTCTCTCTCTCTCTTCCTGACATATAGCATCAGGCTTGTTGAGCTTGACTCAGTTGACTTGGGTAACAGACCTCTAGCTACCCCCCTTCCCCTTGCTCTATTGAACCTTTAATAAACCTTTATTTAACTAGGCAAGTCAGTTAAAAACAAATTCTTATTTACAATGATGGCCTACCCAGGCCAAACCCTCCCCTAACCCGGACGATGCTGGGCCAATTGTGTGCCGCACTATGGGACTCCCAATCACAGCCGGTTGTGATATAGCCTGGGATCGAACCCGGGTCTGTACTGACGCCTCTACCACTGCGATGCAGTGCCTAAGATCACTGCGCCTCTCGGGAGGCCATAGAAACATAAGACGAATATTAAATAGATACATAATATATACTCTCATTCATTTCCATAGGGAAAGATACAATCAATCATTGACACACTGAATATGCAACATCACATACACCATCACACCTTAAATGACATTAGTGCCTGTCCCCAGATGGACAGTTATGCTACAGTAAAGTACATTTACAGGTGATCACATCATTGTCCTGCTTTAAGAGAGATTTTTACTGTCTGCTTCCAGTTGTATGTTCTTTTACTAGCCCTGTAAATGATCATATATCTTACAATATCAAATCATATCTCAGTAACTGTCACAAGTGTATATCAGTATAACAGCATCCTACCTGTGCTCCAGAACAGGATCATCAATATCACTGCAGGTATCATATCTGTCTCTAACTGGGGCTCCACTGAGCTATACAAGTCTACTGTCATGAAGAGTGGACTGAAGAGTGGACAATACTGCTAGGCTATATGACTTCTATGTCATTAGTTCATTAGGTCTTTGATGTGAGATAAACTTCTTAGCAACTTATCTTGGATCAGTGGTTGAGCCCAGCTAAACACAGCAAACTGATCTGTCTTGCAGCAATGTTTCACATAGTGTGTCCTATAATATCACCTCTAACTTTCTACTGCTTGAGTTCACCTCTTATAGAATATTGGTTAATGTTCCAGCTCCTAAATATAAACAGTACCAGCACCCAAAATGAGTACTGATGAGGTCTCATGTTAGAGCAGGAGAAGGGGGGATGTGGTGTAGAAGCTAGAGGTCTGTTACCCAAGTCAACTCAACAGGCCTGATGCTATATGTCAGGGTCAGGCTGGGCTGGGCCAAGAGTGGAAAGGTTGCTGGTTGTGATGACATCACTGGTGAGAAGTCAGTGATAAAAATATATTATATATTCTCTCTCTCTCTCAGATCTCTCTCTCCCCTCCTCCATCTTTCCCTCGCCCTTCCCTCCCCTCTCTCTGGTTCTGACCATTACTCCCTCCCTCCCTCCCTCCCTCCCTCCCTCCCTCCCTCCCTCCCTCCCTCCCTCCCTCCCTCCCTCCCTCCCTCCTCAAATGTATATTATATAAGGGGAGGGAGAATTGGAAGGGGAGAAGAGGAGAGGGGGGAGAAAAGGAGAGGGGGAGAAGAGGAGAGGGGGAGAAGAGGAGAGGGGGAGAAGAGGAGAGGGGGAGAAGAGGAGAGGGGGGAGAAGAGGAGAGGTGAGGAGAGGAGAGGGGGAGAAGAGGAGAGGGGTAGAAGAGGAGAGGTGAGGAGAGAGAGGGGGAGAAGAGGAGAGGGGGAGAAGAGGAGAGGGGGAGAAGAGGAGAGGGGGGAGAAGAGGAGAGGGGGAGAAGAGGAGAGGGGGAGAAGAGGAGAGGGGGAGAGAAGAGGAGAAGGGGAGAAGAGGAGAGGGGGAGAACAGGAGAGGGGGGAGAAGAGGAGAGGGGGAGAAGAGGAGAGGGGAGAAGAGGAGAGGGGGGAGAAGAGGAGAGGGGGAGAAGAGGAGAGGGGGAGAAGAGGAGAGGGAGAGGAGAGGAGAGGGGGAGAAGAGGAGAGGGGGAGAAGAGGAGAGGGGGAGAACAGGAGAGGGGGGAGAGGGGGAGAAGAGGAGAGGGGGAGAAGAGGAGAGGGGGAGAAGAGGAGAGGGGGGAGAAGAGGAGAGGGGGGAGAAGAGGAGAGGGAGGGGGAGAAGAGGAGAGGGGGAGAAGAGGAGAGGTGAGGAGAGGAGAGGAGAGGGGAGAAGAGGAGAGGGGGAGAAGAGAAGAGGGGAGGGGGGAGAAGAGGAGAGGTGAGGAGAGGAGAGGGGGAGAAGAGGAGAGGGGGAGAAGAGGAGAGGGGAGGGGGAGAAGAGGAGAGGTGAGGAGAGGAGAGGGGGGAGAAGAGGAGAGGGGGGAGAAGAGGAGAGGGGGGAGAAGAGGAGAGGGGAGAAGAGGAGAGGGGGGAGAAGAGGAGAGGGGGGGAGAAGAGGAGAGGTGAGGAGAGGAGAGGAGAGGAGAGGGGGGAGAAGAGGAGAGGGGGAGAAGATAAAAGGGGAGGGGGGAGAAGAGGAGAGGTGAGGAGAGGAGAGGGGGGAGAAGAGGAGAGGGGGAGAAGAGGAGAGGTGAGTAGGGAGAAGAGGAGAGGTGAGGAGAGGAGAGGGGGGAGAAGAGGAGAGGGGGGAGAAGAGGAGAGGGGGAGAAGAGGAGAGGGGGGAGAAGAGGAGATGGGGAGAAGAGGAGAGGAGAGGAGAGGGGGGAGAAGAGGAGAGGGGGAGAGAAGAGGAGAAGGGGAGAAGAGGAGAGGGAGGGGGGAGAAGAGGAGAGGTGAGGAGAGGAGAGGGGGAGAAGAGGAGAGGGGGGAGAAGAGGAGAGGGGGAGAAGAGGAGAGGGGGAGAAGAGGAGAGGGGGAGAAGAGGAGAGGAGAGGAGGGAGAAGAGGAGAGGGGGGAGAGAAGAGGAGAAGGGGAGAACAGGAGAGGGGGAGAAGAGGAGAGGGGAGAAGAGGAGAGGGGAGAAGAGGAGAGAAGAGGAGAGGGGGAGAAGAGGAGAGGATGAGAAGAGGAGAGGATGATAAGAGGAGAGGGGGAGGAAGAGGAGAGGGTGGAGAAGAGGAGAGGGGGAGAGGGGGAGAAGAGGAGAGGGGGGAGAAGAGGAGAGGGCGGAGAAGAGGAGAGGGGGGAGAAGAGGAGAGGGGGGAGAAGAGGAGAGGGGAGAGAAGAGGAGAGGGTGGAGAAGGGTAAATGTTTTTCTCTCATAGTTCCACCCATGGGACTATACCTTCTGTTATCAACAAGAGTGTAAAAGTGGGGGAGAGGGGGGAGAAGAGGAGAGGGGGAGAAGAGGAGAGGGGGAGAAGAGGAGAGAAGAGGAGAGTGGGAGAAGAGGAGAGTGGGAGAAGAGGAGAGGATGATAAGAGGAGAGGGGGGAGAAGAGGAGAGGGTGGAGAAGAGGAGAGGGGGAGAGGGGGAGAAGAGGAGAGGGGGGAGAAGAGGAGAGGGGGGAGAAGAGGAGAGGGGGTGAAGAGGAGAGGGGAGAGAAGAGGAGAGGAGAGGGTGGAGAAGGGTAAATGTTTTTCTCTCATAGTTCCACCCATGGGACTATACCTTCTGTTATCAACAAGATTGTAAAAGTGGACCATGTGACAGTTTGAACCAAGGTAGCCTTGTGGTGGACCAATGTGGTTGATTAACAGAGCATCTTTTTGTGTACCAATAATATCACCTTTCTCCTGAAGTGTGCACTTGCTCCCTACTTCCCATAATTTAAATGCATTGGATTGGTGGAGGCAGGTACACAACTTTACATTTACATTTACATTTACGTCATTTAGCAGACGCTCTTATCCAGAGCGACTTACAAATTGGTGCATTCACCCTATAGCCAGTGGGATAACCACTTTACAATTATTATTTTTTTTAATTATTTTTTTTAGGGGCGGGTAGAAGGATTACTTTATCCTATCCCAGGTATTCCTTAAAGAGGTGGGGTTTCAAATGTCTCCGGAAGGTGGTGAGTGACTCCGCTGTCCTGGCGTCGTGAGGGAGCTTGTTCCACCATTGGGGTGCCAGAGCAGCGAACAGTTTTGACTGGCCTGAGCGGGAACTATGCTTCCGCAGAGGAAGCATCTGGCTGAGAGGGCCCTAGTGGAGCCAGCTTGCTGAGAGGGCCCTAGTGGAGCCGGCTTCCTGAGAGGGCCCTAGTGGGGCAAGCTGGCTGAGAGGGCCCTAGTGGAGCCGGCTTGCTGAGAGGGCCCTAGAGGGGCAAGCTGGCTGAGAGGGCCCTAGTGGAGCCACCTGGCTGAGAGGGCCCTAGTGGAGCCGGCTGGCTAAGAGGGCCCTAGTGGAGCCACCTGGCTGAGAGGGCCCTAGTGGAGCCAGCTTGCTGAGAGGGCCCTAGTGGAGCCGGCTTGCTGAGAGGGCCCTAGTGGGGCAAGCTGGCTGAGAGGGCCCTAGTGGAGCAGGCTTGCTGAGAGGGCCCTAGTGGGGCAAGCTGGCTGAGAGGGCCCTAGTGGGGCAAGTTGGCTGAGAGGGCCCTAGTGGGGCCAGCTGGCTGGGAGGGCCCTAGTGGGGCAAGTTGGCTGAGTGGGCCCTAGTGGAGCCAGCTAGTTGTGTAAATAAATTTAGTTGAATTAGTTTGTGAACTATTTTATCTTTATTTATAGACTATTTTATATTTCATTTACCGTGTATTGTACATAGCTAATAATTTAACATTTCAAATGTATTTTTCTTTTGAAACTTTTGTTTGCTTAATGTTATCTGTTTGTGATTATTTATTTCACTTGCTTTGGCAATGTTAGCATATGTTTCCGATGCCAATTGAGAGAGAGAGTGACCTTTTATGATGTGATGGCAAAGATAGGCTTACCTTTGGTATTGTGCAACAACACCCATGTAGCTCAATTGGTAGAGCATGGCGCTTGTAACGCCAGGGTAGCGGGTTCGATCCCCGGGACCACCCATACGTAAAAATGTATGCACACATGACTGTAAGTCGCTTTGAATAAAAGTGTCTGCTAAATGGCATATTATTATTATTACACACATTCCCCTTCCATGGAAAGGTGAACCTCTCTTTGCAGATTACTTTATATATAATTTAATACCTTTGCTTTCATCTGTTTTTTAAATCATTAATTTCAAGTCAGGGTCAAGCTGAGCTGGACCAAGAGTTGAAGAGTGGACAAGGTTACTGGTTATGATGATATCACTGGTGAGAAGTCAGTTATGAAAAGATATTCAGTTGACTGCGTGTTAGTCTGTCAGCCCTATCTCTTTTGACATCTCCCTCTCTCTACTCCTCTTCTCTCTCACTCTCCATCTCCCCTCCCCTCCTCCTCTGTCCAATAGCCGCAGGAAGTAGTTTGGGGGTGTAGAAATACAGCTAAACCTTGGGTATGGCTAAATGGGGTGTACAGAAATCCCCCCACCAGTTGAAGCTCATTTACTGTACTTAAAAACTCTAAAATACTATTTGGAGAACAGCAAAAACTAAGAAAAACTAACAAAAATGCCCCCAGACATGAATTATCACTGCGATATTAGGTTTGTATTAGGTTTAAAGGTCTGTGGAATGGAGTGTACAATGTACTACTCAACCTCAACCTCCCCATTGACTCATTTAGCCTACTTGTGGAACAGTGCATACAGTGCAATGAAATAGATGCATAATACACGATTCAATGGCTGACTTCAAATACTGACATCAATGTGAAAGTAACTGGAGCATAAAACAGCTGACTGTGAATGCAAACTATCCCAGATAAATCCTACACATGCATTGAAATAAAAGGCATACATCAAAGGAATTACTTAGGCCTCGCAGTGCTAACTGTGCCACTAGAGATCCTGGTTCGAATCCAGGCTCTGTCGCCGCCGGCCGCGACCGGGAGACTCATGGGCGGCGCACAATTGGCCCAGCGTCGTCCAGGGTAGGGGAGGGAATGGCCGGCAGGGATGTAGCTCAGTTGATAGAGCATGGCGTTTGCAATGCCAGGGTTGTGGGTTCGATTCCCATGGTGGGCCAGTATAAAAAAAATATGTATTCACTAACTGTAAGTCGCTCTGGATAAGAGCGTCTGCTAAATGACTAAAATGTAAAAAATGTAAACATGGAAACTCGTTGTGGAAATCTGTTGCAGCTCAAGTAGACTACAAAATCCACAATGCAATGCTCTCTCTATGGGCTGGCTACACACAATAATACAAAGACAATATCAGCGTGTGAAGTAGCTAGCTAGCTGTAAAATCGCCTAAACAAACTGCACAATCAATTTAGGAGTCTACAATCTCCTGCAGATCGATGTCGCTCACAGAGTGGAGTCTAACATTCCTAACAGCAGATATACTTGGAGGAGATGGGAAACGTTGCCCATACTAGGTCAATGGGCTGCGCGGTGCATTCTGAGCGAACCGAGACAAGGAGAGCTCCCTCCTTTCTCTCCCCCTCCCCTCCTCTCTCTCCCCCTCCCCTCCTCTCTCTCCCCACTCCCTCCTCTCTCTCCCCTCCCTTCCTCTCTCTCCCCACTCCCTACTCTCTATTTCTCTCCCTCCTCTCTCTCTCCACTTTTATTTATATTTTTTTATTTAACCTTTATTTAACCAGGTAAGCGAGTTCAGAACAAGTTCTCATTTACAACTGCGACCTGGCCAAGATAAAGCAAAGCAGTGCGATAAAAACACAGAGTTACACATGGGGTAAAAACAAAACATAAAGTCATTAATACAACAGAAAAGATATATACAGTGTGTTCAAATGTAGCAAGTTATGGAGGTAAGGCAATAAATAGGCTATAGTGCAAAATAATTACAATTAGTTTTAACACTGGAATGATAGATGTGCAAGAGATGATGTGCAAATAGAGATACTGTGATGAAAATGAGTAAAATAAATAACAATATAGGGATGAGGTAGTTGGGTGGGCTAATTTCAGATGGGCTGTGTACAGGTGCAGTGATCGGTAAGGTGCTCTGACAACTGATGCTTAAAGTTAGTGAGGGAGATAAGAGTCTCCAGCTTCAGAGATTTTTGCAATTTGTTCCAGTCATTGGCAGCAGAGAACTTTAAGGAATGGCGGCCAAAGGAGGTGTTGGCTTTGGGGATGACCAGTGAGATATACCTGCTGGAGCGCATACTACGGGTGGGTGTTGCTATGGTGACCAATGAGCTAAGATAAGGCGGGGATTTGCCTAGCAGTGATTTATAGATGGCCTGGAGCCAGTGGGTTTGGCGACGAATATGTAGTGAGGACCAGCCAACAAGAGCGTACAGGTCACAGTGGTGGGTAGTATATGGTGCTTTGGAGACAAAACGGATGGCACTGTGATAGACTACATACAATTTGCTGAGTAGAGTGTTGGAGGCTATTTTGTAAATGACATTGCCGAAGTCATGGATCGGTAGGATAGTCCGTTTTACGAGGGCAAGTTTGGCAGCATGAGTGAAGGAGGCTTTGTTGCGAAATAGGAAACCGATTCTAGATTTAACTTTGGATTGGAGATTCTTAATGTGAGTCTGGAAGGAGAGTTTACCGTCTAACCAGACACCAAGGTATTTGTAGTTGTCCACACATTCTAAGTCAGACCCGCCGAGTGATTCTAGTCGGGCGGGCGGGTGCAAGCAGCGTTCGATTGAAGAGCATGCATTTAGTTTTACTAGCATTTAAGAGCAGTTGGAGGCTACTGAAGGAGTGTTGTATGGCATTGACGCTCGTTTGGAGGTTTGTTAACACAGTGTCCAATGAAGGGCCAGATGTATACAAAATGGTGTCGTCTGCGTAGATGTGGATCTGAGAGTCACCAGCAGCAAGGGCTACATCATTGATATACACAGAGAATAGGGTCGGCCTGGGAATTGAACCCTGTGGCACCCCCATAGAGACTGCCATAGGTCCAGACAACAGGCCCTCCGATTTGACACATTGAACTCTAATTGAACACCACTCACTCCTCTCTCTCCCCACTCCCTCCTTTCTCTCCCCACTCCCTCCTCTCTCGCTCCACTCCCTCCTCTCTGTCCCCTCCCCTCCTCTCTCTCCCCACTCCCTCCTCTCTCCTCGTTCTCTCTCCTCTCTCTCTCACACTCTCTCTCTCTCTCTAGTTCTCTCTCTCTTCCTGACATATAGCATCAGGCCTGTTGATCTTGACTCAGGTCACAGACCTCTATCATTGGAACAGACCTGAGTCTGTGACCTGATCACTCACACAACAGAGGACAAAACAGAAAAAGGTCTGATAAACTACAGTTCCTCACAATAAAATGACAGCTCTTAAGATTGTTTAAAAAGAAAGAGCAGCTCTATACGACATTCAAACTAATTGTTTTGAGCTGATAGTAACTCCAGGTCCAATTCATTAAGACAGGCCTTGGAAGGCATTAAAAAAGTCCCTAGTTGTGGATCTCATCAAGGAGTTAGTCCAAAGTGTCTCAGTGTGGCTTTGTGTAAAGACATTCCCCTGAATTTGTGTGTGTGTGCGAGGTGTGTTTTGTGGCATCTAGCATTTACACCCCCCCCCTCCAACAGATGACCAATATAAAATATATAATATATACTCTCTTTCATTTACATAGAGACATATACAATCAATCATTGACACACTGAATATACAACAATCAGATGCATGACACCATCACAACTTAACTGACATTAGTGCCTGTCCCCAGATGGACAATTATGCTACAATAAAGTACATTTACAGGTGATAACGTCATTGTCCTGCTTTAAGACATATTTTTACTGTCTGCTTCCAGTTGTATTTTATTTTACTAGCCCTGTAAATGATCATATATCTTACAATATCAAATCATATCTCAGTAACTGTCATAAGTGTATATCAGTATAACAGCATCCTACCTGTGCTCCAGAACAGGATCATCAATATCACTGCAGGTATCATATCTGTCTCTAACTGGGGCTCCACTGAGCTATACAAGTCTACTGTCATGAAGAGTGGACTGAAGAGTGGAAAATAATGCTAGGCTATATGACTTCTATCTTATTAGTTCATTAGGTCTTTGATGTGAGATAAACTTCTTAGCAACTTATCTTGGATCACTGGTTGAACTCAGCTAAATACAGCAAAATGATCTGTTTTGAAAACCCCCACAGGAAACTGCTGACAGAGCAGCAAAGTTCACATAGTGTGTGCTATAATATCTTACATTATCATCAGTGCTTGACTTGGGAAAGTGTAATGTTAATGTTCTAAATAATAACATGATTTCATGTTTATTTTTTTCTAAATGTGTGATTTTTTTTTTACCACCAAAGTAATGTACTTAAATAAAAGGTTGGATTTTTCATTTTTTTTGCATTTGGGTTCTATGTTGTTTTAAAAAAAATGAGAATTTTTGGAAGTCCTCGACCACATCTTAAACAGGGGTGCCAATAATAGTGGAGGGCACTGTATATATATATATATATATATATATATATATATATATATATATATATATATATACATATAAACAAACTCAACCTCATCATACTACTCAACCTCCCTATTGACTCATTTAGCCTACTTGTGGAACAGTGCATACAGTGCAATGAAATAGATGCATAATACACGATTCAAAGGCTGACTTCAAATACTGACATCAATGTGAAAGAAACTGGAGCATAAAACAGCTGACTGTGAATGCAAACTATCCCAGATAAATCCTACACATGCATTGAAATAAAAGGCATACATCAAAGGAATTACTTTGGCCTACAATCAACAAGGACATATATGGACAAACAATCTCAACCAAAGAATGAAGAAAATCATGAAATACTAAATGAAAATCTACACATTAAAGGAAAAATCCACAAAAAGCCACTCATTCCTTTTATTTACAGTGTTAAATAACACTAATATGTGAAAACAATTTTTGTAAACAAATGTTTCATTTTGGCGTTATAATAATGTTGGTAGCAACATGGAAACTCGTTGTGGAAATCTGTTGCAGCTCAAGTAGACTACAAAATCCACAATGCAATGCTCTCTCTATGGGCTGGCTACACACAATAATACAAAGACAATATCAGCATGTGAAGAAGCTAGCTAGCTGTAAAATCGCCTAAACAAACTACACAATCAATTTAGGAGTCTACAATCTCCTGCAGATCGATGTCGCTCACAGAGTGGAGTCTAACATTCACAACAGCAGATATACTTGGAGGAGATGGGAAACGTTGCCCATACTAGGTCAATGGGCAGCGCGGTGCATTCTGGGTGATTCTGGTACAAGGAGAGCTCTCCTTCAAGAAGTGAATGGGAGTCTATTGGGCGCTAGCTCAAAAACGTAACATTAGCACGAATTTCTTCAACAAGAAGTGCAACATTACACATATTTTCCCGAGATTTGAGATAATGAACTTGCTATCTGTAGTATCGCATAGCTTTGGAATCGTGTTATTACGTACTTTCGAGGAATAGAGGCACGTTTCTCGACATATAGACTGACTTTGAGAAGGAATTGCCTGACGATTAGCTTAGCAACCGCGTGACGCAGTATGACAACGTCAACGCGATTGGTCGACAGTCTGCTGGGCGGGACATTATACATTCTTCATTGGATTCTATCTCTTTTCTATAATATCTGTGGAACGGCACCATGCAATGCACCCTGGACTAAAGAGGCAGACAAATAGGAAAAATGTGCTAGACCCTCTGTTAAATTACAAATTTCAATCGGTAGGAATATCGCAGAAATATGATCAATGGCTCATTCGAGAGAAGACATCCTCAAGCGTTATGACATCGGCCAGTATTGAAATCTGACATGCATAATAAACGTTTTTGCGATCTAAAAGTCGTATTCCTATTAACTTCCTATTAACTTCCAGATTCACTTCCAGAGTAACTTCCAGATTAATTTCCAGATCCCCTCCTCTCTCTCCCCACTCCCTCCTCTCTCTCCCCCCCCCTCCTCTCTCCCAATTCCCTCCTCTCTCTCCCCTCCCCTCCTCTCTCTCCCCACTCCCTCCTCTCTCTCTCTCTCTCTACTCCTCTCTCTCTCTCACTACTCCTCTCCCTCTCTCTCTCTCTCTCTCTCTCTCTCTCTCTCTCTCTCTCTCTCTCTCTCTCTCTCTCTCTCTCTCTCTCTCTCTCTCTCTCTCTCTCTCTCTCTCTCTCTAGTTCTCTCTCTCTTCCTGACATATAGCATCAGGCATGTTGATCTTGACTCAGGTCACAGACCTCTATCATTGGACCAGACCTGAGTCTGTGACCTGATCACTCACACAACAGAGGACAGAACAGAAAAAGGTCTGATAAACTACAGTTCCTCACAATAAAATGACAGCTCTTAAGATTGTTTAAAAAGAAAGAGCAGCTCTATACGACATTCAAACTAATTGTTTTGAGCTGATAGTAACTCCAGGTCCAATTCATTAAGACAGGCCTTTGAAGGCGTTACAAAAGTCCCTAGTTGTGGATCTCATCAAGGAGTTAGTCCAAAGTGTCCCCCCTCCTGCTCTAACAGATGACCAATATAAAATATATAATATATACTCTCTTTCATTCACATAGAGACATGTACAATCAATCATTGACACACTGAATATACAACAGTCAGATTGCTGTCACCATCACTACTTAACTGACATTATTGCCTGTCCCCAGATGGACAATTATGCTATAGTAAAGTACATTTACAGGTGATAACATAATTGTTCTGCTTTGAGACAGATTTTTACTGTCTGCTTCCAGTTGGATGTTCATTTACTAGCCCTGCAAATGATCATATATCTTACAATATCAAATCATATCTCAGTAACTGTCAGAAGTGTATATCAGTATAACAGCATCCTACCTGTGCTCCAGAACAAGATCATCAATATCACTGCAGGTATCATATCTGTCTCTAACTGGGCTCCACTGAGCTATACAAGTCTGCTGTCATGAAGAGTGGACTGAAGAGTGGACAATTCTGCTAGGCTATATGACTTATATTTCATTAGTTCATTACTTCAATGATGTGAGATAAACTTCGTAGCAACTTATCTTAGATCACTGGTTGAACTCAGCTCTGTTTTGAAAAACCCCACAGGAAACTGCTGACAGAGCAGCAAAGTTTCACGTAGTGTGTCCTATAATATCACCTCTAACTTTCTACTGCTTGAGAGGGGTAGGGGGGAGAGGAGGAGGAGAGGAGAGGATGAGAAGAGGAAAGGGGAGGAGAGGAGAGGGAGGAGAGGGGAGAATAGGAGAGGGGGAGGGGAGAAGAGGAGAGGAGGAGAGGAGGAGAAGAGGAGAGGGGGAGAAGAGGAGAGGAGAGGGGAAGAGAGGAGAGGGGGAGAAGAGGAGAGGGGGATGAGGGGGTGAGGTTCGTCTTCCACCATTCCACCCATGTCTCATGTTAGAGCAGGAGAAGGGGGGATGTGGTGTAGAAGCTAGAGGTCTGTTACCCAAGTCAACTCAACAGGTCTGATGCTATATGTCAGGGTCAGGCTGGGCTGGGCCAAGAGTGGAAAAGGTTACTGGTTATGATGACATCACTGGTGAGATGTCAGTGATAATAATATATTATCTCTCTCTCCCATCTCTCGCTCTCCTCCCTCTCTCCTCCCCTTTCCCTCTCCCTCTCTATGTCTCCCCCATTACTCTCTTCCTCCTCCCTCCCTCCCTCTCTCTCTCCCTCCCCTCCTCAGATATATATTATATATTGTAAGGGAGAAGAAGAGGGGGAGAGGGGGGTGAGGAGGAGAGGAGAGTGGGGAGAGGAGGAGAGAGGAAGAGGAGGAGAGAGGAAGAGGAGGAGAGAAGGAGAGGACGTTGAGAGAGGGAGAGGAGGAGAAGGGGAGAGGAGCAGAGAGAAAGAAGAGCAGAGAGGGGGAAGGGGAGAGGGGGAGAGGAGGATAGGAGAGGAGAGGGGGAGAGAGGGAGAAGATCAGAGTGTGGAGAGGGGGAGAGAGGGAGAAGATGAGAGGGTGGAGAGGGGAGAGAGGGAGAAGAGGAGTGGGAGGAGAGGGGGGAGAGAGGAAGAGGAGGAGAGGGGAGAGAGGAGGAGAGAAGGAGAGGAGGAGAGGGGGAGAGATGGAGAGGAGGTGAGGGGGAGAGGGTGGAGAGGGGGGAGAGGAGAGGAAAGGGGGAGAAGTGGAGAGAGGGAGAGAGGGAGAAGAGGAGAGGGGAGAGAGGAAGAAGAGGAGAAGGGGAGAGGAGCAGAGAGGGAGAAGAGGAGACGAGTAGAGGAGAGGAGAGGAGAGGAGAGGGGGAGAGGGGGAGAGAGGGAGAGGAGGAGAAGGTGGAGTGGGGAGGAGAGGGAGAAGAGGAGAGGGGGGAGAGGGGGAGAGGGGGAGTGAGAGGAGAAGGGAGAGAGGGATAGAGGGAGAAGAGGAGAGGCTGGAGAGGTGAAGAGAGGGAGAAGAGGAGAGGGGAGAGAGGGGGAGAGAGGTCAACTCATCATGCCTGATGTTATATGTCAGGGTCAGGCTGGGCTGTGCCAAGAGTGGAATAGGTTACTGGTTATGATGACATCACTGGTGAGATGTCAGTGATAATAATATATTCTCTCTCTCTCCCATCTCTCGCTCTCCTCCCTCTCTCCTCCCCTTTCCCTCCCCCTCTCAATGTCTCCCCCATTACTCTCTTCTCCCTCCCTCCCTCCCTCCTCCCTCCCTCCCTCCCTCCCTCCCTCCCTCCCTCCCTCCCTCCCCTCCTCTAATGTATATTATATAATGTAAGGGGAAAGAGACGAAGAGGGGGAGAGGGGGTAGAGGAGGAAAGAGGGAGAAGAGGAGAGGGGGGAGAGGAGGAGAGAGGGAGAAGAGGAGAGGGGGGAGAGGAGGAGAGATGGAGAAGAGGAGAGGGGGGAGAGGAGGAGAGATGGAGAAGAGGTGAGGGGGAGAGATGGAGAGAGGGAGAAAAAGAGAGGGGGTAGAGGAGGAGAGGGGAAGAAGAAGAAAGGTGGGGAGAGGGGGAGAGGGGGTACCGTTCGTCTCCCACCGTTCCACCCATGGGACTATACCTTCTGTTATCAAGAGGGAGTTTCCACCATAGTTCTTATACCAGTCATTTCAGTTTAGGGAAGTGAACAAGCGCACACTTTAGGAGAAAGGAGACATAATTGGGACAATGCATCGTTCTAGACTGCAGTCATGCGTCTGTGACACCAGACTATCACCTAGTGGCCATAAGAGGAACTGTCCTATCAGTATGTTTTTACTGCTGTCTCAAAACAACACATGACCTGCATACATGATATGATTCATGTGTGAGTACTAAAAGCATATGAATATAGTATAGTATATTATATTCTAGTATATTTATTATATATGTGGGTCTGATAAGTAAACACTCTTAATGTTTGCTGTTTTATCACTAAGAAGAACATTGGGCACTATGTAACCAAACACATGTGGAACCTCATGATATGAGAGATAAGGAGTGTTTAAAAAGGTGAGTCCTGAACCCTGTAGACTACTACACTACTTCTGAAGAAGACCAGACTCATTTCAGAATGAAGACTGCTATAGTTCTGACGGTGTTGCTGTTGGGTCATGGCTAGAAAGGATCCAGCTTTTGTCAGATTAACGTCAGATTTGACTTTTCGTAGCAGGTTAGGAGAATTTGTGCAGCAGTTTAGGAGAATTAACGTAGCAGGTTAGGATAATTAGGTTAAAGTTAGGAAAAGGGTTAGGATTAGCTAAAATGCCTCAACAAAAAATATACTTTTGACATTAATTTGACAAAATCTGGATCCCTAATTGCCATGTAGTCCTCTGTAGCTCAGGGAGAGGAAGACACCAAAGAGCTGGTGGACAAGAGCCCCATCAGAGAGGAGGACAAGGGGCCCGTCAGAGAGGTGGACATGGGCCCCGTTAGAGAGGAGGACATGGGCCCTATCAGAGAAAAGGACAAGGGCCCCATCAGAGAGGAGGACAAGGGGCCCGTCAGAGAGGTGGACATGGGCCCCGTCAGAGAGGAGGACATGGGCCCCGTCAGAGAGGAGGACATGGGCCCCGTCAGAGAGGAGGACATGGGCCCCATCAGAGAGGAGGACAAGGGGCCCCGTCAGAGAGGAGGACAAGGGGCCCGTCAGAGAGGTGGACATGGGCCCCGTCAGAGAGGAGGACATGGGCCCCATCAGAGAGGAGGACATGGGGCCCGTCAGAGAGGAGGACATGGGCCCCGTCAGAGAGGAGGACATGGGCCCCATCAGAGAGGAGGACAAGGGGCCCGTCAGAGAGGTGGACATGGGCCCCGTCAGAGAGGAGGACATGGGCCCCGTCAGCGAGGAGGACAAGGGGCCCGTCAGAGAGGTGGACATGGGCCCCGTCAGAGAGGAGGACATGGGCCCCATCAGAGAGGAGGACATGGGCCCCGTCAGAGAGGAGGACATGGGCCCCGTCAGAGAGGTGGACATGGGCCCCGTCAGAGAGGAGGACATGGGCCCCGTCAGAGAGGAGGACAAGGGGCCCGTCAGAGAGGAGGACATGAGCCCCATCAGAGAGGAGGACAAGGGGCCCATCAGAGAGGAGGACAAGGGGCTCATCAGAGAGGTGGACATGGGCCCTGTCAGAGAGGTGGACAAGGGGCCCCGTCAGAGAAGAGGACAAGGGGCCCGTCAGAGAGGAGGACATGGGGCCCGTCAGAGAGGTGGACATGGGCCCCATCAGAGAGGAGGACAAGGGGCCCGTCAGAGAGGAGGACATGGGGCCCGTCAGAGAGGTGGACAAGGGGCCCCGTCAGAGAGGAGGACAAGGGGCCCATCAGAGAGGAGGACAAGGGGCCCGTCAGAGAGGAGGACAAGGGGCCCATCAGAGAGGAGGACATGGGCCCCGTCAGAGAGGAGGACATGGGCCCCGTCAGAGAGGAGGACATGGGCCCCGTCAGAGAGGAGGACATGGGCCCCGTCACAGAGGAGGACAAGGGGCCCGTCAGAGAGGAGGACATGGGGCCCGTCAGAGAGGTGGACATGGGCCCCATTTGAGAGGAGGACAAGGGGCCCGTCAGAGAGGAGGACTTGGGGCCCGTCAAAGAGGTGGACATGGGCCCCGTCGAGAGGTGGACAATGGGCCCCGTCAGAGAGGAGGACAAGGGGCCCGTCAGAGAGGAGGACAAGGGGCCCGTCAGAGAGGAGGACATGGGCCCCGTCAGAGAGGAGGACATGGGCCCCGTCAGAGAGGAGGACATGGGCCCCATCAGAGAGGAGGACATGGGCCCCGTCAGAGAGGAGGACATGGGGCCCGTCAGAGAGGAGGACATGGGCCCCGTCAGAGAGGAGGACAAGGGGCCCGTCAGAGAGGTGGACATGGGCCCCGTCAGAGAGGAGGACATGGGCCCCATCAGAGAGGAGGACATGGGCCCCGTCAGAGAGGAGGACATGGGCCCTGTCAGAGAGGTGGACATGGGCCCCGTCAGAGAGGAGGACATGGGCCCCGTCAGAGAGGAGGACAAGGGGCCCGTCAGAGAGGAGGACATGAGCCCCATCAGAGAGGAGGACAAGGGGCCCATCAGAGAGGAGGACAAAAGGCTCATCAGAGAGGTGGACATGGGCCCTGTCAGAGAGGTGGACAAGGGGCCCCGTCAGAGAGGAGGACAAGGGGCCCGTCAGAGAGGAGAACATGGGGCCCGTCAGAGAGGTGGACATGGGCCCCATCAGAGAGGAGGACAAGGGCCCCGTCAGAGAGGAGGACATGGGGCCCGTCAGAGAGGTGGACAAGGGGCCCCGTCAGAGAGGAGGACAATGGGCCCATCAGAGAGAAGGACAAGGGGCCCGTCAGAGAGGAGGACAAGGGGCCCGTCAGAGAGGAGGACATGGGCCCCGTCAGAGAGGAGGACATGGGCCCCGTCAGAGAGGAGGACATGGGCCCCGTCACAGAGGAGGACAAGTGGCCCGTCAGAGAGGAGGACATGGGGCCCGTCAGAGAGGTGGACATGGGCCCCATCAGAGAGGAGGACAAGGGGCCCGTCAGAGATGAGGACATGGGGCCCGTCAGAGAGGTGGACATGGGCCCCGTCGAGAGGTGGACAATGGGCCCCGTCAGAGAGATGGACAAGGGGCCCGTCAGAGAGGAGGACAAGGGGCCCGTCAGAGAGGAGGACATGGGCCCCGTCAGAGAGGAGGACATGGGCCCCGTCAGAGAGGAGGACATGGGCCCCGTCAGAGAGGAGGACATGGGCCCCGTCAGAGAGGAGGACAAGGGGCCCGTCAGAGAGGAGGACAAGGGGCCCGTCAGAGAGGTGGACATGGGCCCTGTCAGAGAGGAGGACAAGGGGCCCGTCAGAGAGGAGGACAAGGGGCCCGTCAGAGAGGTGGGCATGTGCCCCGTCAGAGAGGAGGACATGGGCCCCGTCAGAGAGGAGGACATGGGCCCCGTCAGAGAGGTGGACATGCGCCCCGTCAGAGAGGAGGACATGGGCCCCGTCAGAGAGGAGGACAAGGGGCCCGTCAGAGAGGAGGACATGGGCCCCATCAGAGAGGAGGACATGGGTCCCGTCAGAGAGCTGGACATGGGCCCCATCAGAGAGGAGGACAAGGGCCCCGTCAGAGAGGAGGACAAGGGGCCCGTCAGAGAGGTGGACATGGGCCCCGTCAGAGAGAAGGACAAAGGGCCCGTCAGAGAGGTGGACATGGGCCCCGTCAGAGAGTGTCTGGGTAATGGTGTAACTGGCCTAGATTCTCCCAGAGTGTCTGGGTCATGGTGTAACTGGATGAGATTCTCCCAGAGTGTCTGGGTCATGGTGTAACTGGCTGAGATTCTCCCAGAGTGTCTGGGTCATGGTGTAACTGGCTGAGATTCTCCCAGAGTGTCTGGGTAATGGTGTAACTGGCTGAGATTCTCCCAGAGTGTCTGGGTCATGGTGTAACTGGCTGAGATTCTCCCAGAGTGTCTGGGTCATGGTGTAACTGGCTGAGATTCTCCCTGAGTGTCTGGGTCATGGTGTAACTGGCTGAGATTCTCCCAGAGTGTCTGGGTAATGGTGTAACTGGCTGAGATTCTCCCAGAGTGTCTGGGTCATGGTGTAACTGGCTGAGATTCTCCCAGAGTGTCTGAGTAATGGTGTAACTGGCTGAGATTCTCCCAGAGTGTCTGGGTCATGGTGTAACCAGATGAGATTCTCCCAGAGTGTCTGGGTCATGGTGTAACTGGCTGAGATTCTCCCTGAGTGTCTGGGTCATGGTGTAACTGGCTGAGATTCTCCCAGAGTGTCTGGGTCATGGTGTAACTGGCTGAGATTCTCCCTGAGTGTCTGGGTAATGGTGTAACTGGCTGAGATTCTCCCTGAGTGTCTGGGTTATGGTGTAACTGGCTGACAGGATGATGCAGTACTGTACATGTAGGCCTGAGGTGTAATATTGTTCTCTGGCCAGCAGAGGGAAATATTTCATTTTTCATCTTTCACACTCCACCAAACTGCAGTGAAGACGGGGCTGTAGTGGACGGGGCTGTAGTGGAACAGGTTGAGAGCTTCAAGTTCCTTGGTGTCCACATCACCAACGAACTATCATGGTCCAAACACACCAAGACAGTCGTGAAGAGGGCACGACAAAGCCTATTCCCCCTCAGGAGACTAAAAAGATTTGGCATTGGTCCTCAGATCCTCAAAAAAATTCTACAGCTGCACCATCGAGAGCATCCTGACTGGTTGCATCACCGCCTGGTATGGCAACTGCTTGGCCTCCGACCGCAAGGCACTACAGAGGGTAGTGCGTACGGCCCAGTACATCACTGGGGCAAAGCTTCCTGCCATTCAGGACCTCTATACCAGGCGGTGTCAGAGGAAGGCCCTCAAAATTGTCAAAGACTCCAGCCACCCTAGTCATAGACTGTTCTCTCTGCTACCACACGGCAAGCAGTACCGGAGTGCCAAGTCTAGGTCCAAAATACTTCTCAACAGCTTCTACCCCCAAGCCATAAGACTCCTGAACAGAAAATCATGGCTACCCGGACTATTTGCACTGCCCCCCCACCCCATCCTTTTTACGCTGCTGCTACTCTGTTAAGTATTTATGCATAGTCACTTTAACTCTACCCACATGTACATATTACTTCAACTACCTCAACTAGCCGGTGCCCCCGCACATTGACTCTGCAACGGTATCCCCCTGTATATATAGCCTCCCTACTGTCACTTTATTTTACTTCTGCTCATTTTTTTCTCAACACTTTTTTTGTTGTTGTTTTTATTTGTACTTTTTTTGTTTAAAATAAATACACTGTTGGTTAAGGGCTGTAAGTAAGCATTTCACTGTAAGGTCTGCACCTGTTGTATTCGGCCCATGTGACCAATAAAATTTGATTTGATTTGATTTGAAGACTGTACAGCCCAGAGGAACAGATCTAGGATCAGCTTCTCCTTCCCCAATCCTAACCTTATCCATTAGTGGGGGAAATGCAAAACTAACCCAAGATCAGCGTGTAGGGAAAACTTCACCCTATATTCAATGGTACCCTGTTCCCTATATAGAGCACTCACTACTATTGACCAGGGCCCACGGGGCTATACACTATACAGCTAAATGCTAATAGGTCACTATACAGCTAAATGCTAATAGGACACTATACAGCTAAATGCTAATAGGACACTATACAGCTAAATGCTAATAGGTCACTATACAGCTAAATGCTAATAGGATACTATACAGCTAAATGCTAATAGGACACTATACAGCTAAATGCTAATAGGTCACTATACAGCTAAATGCTAATAGGACACTATACAGCTAAATGCTAATAGGTCACTATACAGCTAAATGCTAATAGGATACTATACAGCTAAATGCTAATAGGACACTATACAGCTAAATGCTAATAGGTCACTATACAGCTAAATGCTAATAGGACACTATACAGCTAAATGCTAATAGGTCACTATACAGCTAAATGGAGGAAATAATGACATTGGTATAATTGAACATTTATGTCCCACAACATCTAATCTGTCTTTGTTTTAAGAATTTAAAAACAAAACTTGCTGTTGAAAAGACAATCAAAAGGTGTTTGTGTGTGTTTGTGTGTTTGTGTTAGTGCTGAGCAATTAGTGCTTTTTGAGGTCTGTTCGGTTTTGGTTCGATTACAAAAAAATAACGGTTTTCAAATTCGATAATAAAAAAAAAACATGAAATGCATTATGAAATAATTGAGTTGCAATGGTTTTAGAGCTTTTTATTGGAAATTTCAAAACCAAAAACAGTGAACATTCAATTGCCAAAACATATAAAATATTCCATTGTCCCTGTCAGGTCCACACTGGGTAGGGATCAATAGAAAAATAGGAAATCACTATGAAATCATCCAATATTTCAGTTGTGTATGTGTTCCTGTCATGAGAATGTTGTTATCTCAATGGTTGAAGTCAACTACTTCTTAAATCTTTGAATAACTCCCAGAGGTGTAAATCTCTAGTTTAAATAAATTAAACAAAGACCCCTTATTGGGCAATAGGTTCATTCATTAATTTACTACACCCCTAAATGGGCCAATGAAAAAGCTCCTAGCCCATATTTAGGCAACTTTTCTCTATAAGCTTGAAGAAGCAACCTAGTCGTCTTTTCCTGTGTCTATTTCACACTTCTTTTTTTAAGACCCAAATAGTCTGTTGCTGAGCAAATATGTATCTTACACAGACACCTAAGATGGGGACATGTTCTTCAGTGTCTAGTTTCACATCCTGTTTCCTGCTAGCATAGATATGAAAATAAGCCAAAGCCCTTGTTTTTCTTCTAACTAAACTTAATACATTATCAGATTGTAGTTTTATGATTCTATTACATTCCTATAATTTTCAGGGTGTGATACTTTAGTCACATGAACACATTCCTCTATGTGTTCCCCATACTGTACTGTCTTTAGTCATCCTGTTTAGCTAGCCTGTCTAAGTATACTGCACAACCGTCTGAACAAATCGTTTAACTAGTTCTTCAGAGTAGATGAGGTCCACTTTCATCAACTGTCTCTGTCCCTCTCGTAGTTGTGTTGTGGACATTCCTCTGCCATGTGGTCTGTGTGTATCTAACCTAACGTAGCAGGTGTAAAAGTGTATCCACCCGTCCAGAGATCTGTATATAGTGACAAGATGCTCATGTCTATGCCCCTAACAATGGGAGTCGTTGTCCTGTGTGAGCGATATTCAGACCACCTCCAGTTGCATTAAAAACCTCTTATTGTGATATGAAGATGCAGAATTCTGCCTCTGACATTCTTCTGCTGCTCTGTCTGTCTGTCTGTCTGTCTGTCTGTCTGTCTGGGGGAGAGGTCACTAAGAGTCAAGGTGCTGAACCTCTGGGCTGAGCTGATGTCTGGTGTCACTGATGGAATCACTAATGATCAATAACCCCTTGACCACTGTGAAATAAAAAACTGGAGGGGAAATCACACAAGACTGACAGCCTGTGAGTTTATTAAAAGCATTCAGTGATTACATGGCAGTTTAGAGAGCAACAGGTCTTTATCTGGAAAGGGTAAATAACATAACAACAAAACATTATCTGAACACACATCAACTATCCACTGAGTGTACAAAACATTAGAATCATCTTCCTAATATTGCGTTGCACCCTAACCTTTTGCCCTCAGAACAGCCTCAATTTGTCAGGGCATGGACTCTACAAGGTGTCAAAAACATTCCACAGGGAAGCTGGCCCATGTTGACTCCAATGCTTCCCACAGTTATGTCAAGTTGGCTGGATGTCCTTTGGGTGGAGGACATTCTTGATACACACGGCAATCTGTTGAGCGTAAAATACCCAGCAGCGTTGCAGTTCTTGACACACTCAAACCGGTTTGCCTGGCCCCAACTTCCATATCCTGTTCAAAGACACTTAAATCTGTTGTCTTGCCGATTCACCCTCTGAATGGAACACATACACAATCCATGTGTCAATTATCTCAAGCCTTAAAAATCATTTTTTTAAACCTGTCTCCTCCCCTTCAGCTACACTGATTAAAGTGGATTTAACATGTGCCATCAATAACGCTTCATAGCTTTCACCCAGATTCAACTGGTCAGTCTATGTCTGGGAAAGAGCAGGTGTTCTTAATGTTTTGTATACTCAGTGTAGAATTAACACTTGTCAACAATAACTTTAATGTCATTGATATAATACAATACAATATTAATTTACGTTACTTATTGATTGATTGATTGATTTGTACAACACAATCTATTGTATATCAGACCTGCACTAAGTACTATACTTTCTCTGTAACCCACAGATCATAAGAGAATAACATCATTATCTCTATATACTACTAACAACATAACAATAATCTACATCCTAATCAATATCATAACATTTATAATCAATAACATCATGAGGGGTAAACAACACAACAATCCCCAACAATAAACCAAAATGACTTGAGAAAAAGTTGATCCCTTGATTTAAGTATGAACAGATGATTATAATAATACATGGACTAATAATGGAAACCCTTCAAGATAAAGAATCTAAGAGAAACACTAAATAAGATAAAGACATAAAGACAAAAGCTAAAAGCAGCAATACATTCTGGAACACAAAACAGACGTAATTGAGCTACTCTCTAAAAATAATTAAAACCCCATGTTACCCAAAACCCCATGTTACCAAAACCCAAAACCCCATGTTACCAAAACCCCATGTTACCCAAAACCCCATGTTACCAAAACCCCATGTTACCCAAAACACCATGTTACCCAAAACCCCATGTTACCAAAACCCCATGTTACCAAAAACCCCATGTTACCAAAACCCCAAGTTACCCAAATTCCATGTTACCAAAACCCCATGTTACCCGTAACCCCATGTTACCCAAAACCCCATGTTTCCCAAAACCCCATGTTTCCCAAAACCCCATGTTACCCGTAACCCCATGTTACCCAAAACCCCATGTTACCCAATCCCCATGTTACCATAACCCCACGTAACCAAAACCCCACGTAACCAAAACCCTATGTTACCCAAACCCCATATTTCCAAAACCCCATGTTACCAAAACCCCATGTTACCAAAAACCCATGTTACCCAAAACCCCATGTTACCCGTAACCCCATGTTACCCGTAACCCCATGTTACCCCATTCCCCTTGTTACCCAATCCCCATGTTACCATAACCCCATGTAACCAAAACCCCATGTTACCCAAACCCCACGTAACCAAAACCCCATGTTACCCAAAACCCCATGTTACCCAAAACCCCATGTTACCCAAAACCCCATGTTACCCCAATCCCCATGTTACCAAAACCCCATGTTACCCAAAACCCCATGTTACCCCAATCCCCATGTTACCATAACCCCACGTAACCAAAACCCTATGTTACCCAAACCCCATGTTACCCAAATCCCATGTTACCCAAAACCCAAAGTTACCCAAACCCCAAGTTACCCAAACCCCAAGTTACCAAAACCCCATGTTACCCAAAACCCCATGTTACCCCAATCCCCATGTTACCATAACCCCACGTAACCAAAACCCTATGTTACCCAAACCCCATGTTACCCAAAACCCCATGTTACCTTAAACCCAAAGTTACCCAAACCCCAAGTTACCAAAACCCCATGTTACCCAAAACCCCATGTTACCCAAAACCCCATGTAGCGTCAGCGTCATTCTACTCCTACTCAGTCCCCTGGGCTGCTCTCTCCTCTCCCGGTCCAGCTTCAGCTCTGGAGCTCAGAGAGACCATCTCCATGGCATTGGCATCAACATAAAGATCCATGCTGCTCACCCTGTTCACTCTCTTCTGCCTCCTGGTGGTCTAGGGAGACACAGCACCAAGAGTCAGACATTTCAAATCAAATCAAATGTATTTGTCCCAGATTTGCAGGTGTTATCGAAGGTGCAGCGAAATGCTTGTATTTCTAGCTCCAACAGTGCAGTAATACCTAGCAACAAAATAAATAATCACATAATCCAGAAAAATACATTACATTAATAAATATCAGAATGAGCAGTGTCAGAGTCTGGAATATAAATATATATCATGTAAATATGTGTTCCTAATGTTTGGTATACTCAGTGGATATATACGTATAATGGTGTGTAAAGACAGTATAGACAGTATGTGGATATAAAAAGTGTGTACAGCAGTAGTTATATAGGATGAGCCATGACTAGAATACAGGATATACAGTGCTTTCGGAAAGTACTAAGACCCCTTGACTTGTTCCACATTTTGTTACGTTACAGCCTTATTCTAAAATGGATTAAATTGTTTTTTTTCTTCTTCATCAATCTAAACACAATACCCCATAATTACAAAGCAAAAACTGATTTTTAGACATTTAGCAAATTTATTAAAATAAGAAACGGAAATATCACATTTACATAAGTATTCAGACCCTTTACTCAGTACTTTGTTGAAGCACCTTTGGCAGCGATTACAGCCTTGACTCTTCTTGGGTATGAAGCTACAAGCTTGACACACCTGTATTTGGGGAGTTTCTCCCATTCTTCTCTGCAGATCCTCTCAAGCTATGTCAGGTTGGATGTGGAGCATCACTGTATAGCTATTTTCAGGTCTCTCCAGAGATGTTAGATCCGGTTCAAGTCCAGGCTCTGGCTGGGCCACTCAAGGACATTCAGAGACTTTCATGAAGGATCAATCTGTACTTTGCTCTGTTCATCATCTTTCCCTCAATCCTCACTAGTCTCCCAGTCCCTGCCACTGAAAAACCTCCCCACAGCATGATACTGCCACCACCATGCTTCACCGTAGGGATGGTGCCAGGTTTCCTCCAGACATGACGCTTGGCATTCAGGCCAAAGAGTTCAATCTTGGTTTCATCAGACCAGAGAATCTTGTTTCTCATGGTCTGAGGTATTTAGGTGTCTTTTGGCAAACTCCAAACGGGCTGTCATGTGCCTTTTACTGAGGAGTGGCTTCCGTCTGGCCACTCTACCATAAAGGCCTGATTGGTGGAGTGCTGCAGAGTTGGTTGTCCTTCTGGAAGATACTCCCATCTCCGCAGAGGAACTCTGGAGCTCTGTCAGCGTGACCATCGGGTTCTTAGTCACCTCTGACCAAGGCCCTTCTCCCCCGATTGCTCAGTTTGGCCGGGCGACCAGCTCTAGGAAAAGTCTTGGTGGATCCAAACTTCTTGCATTTAAGAATGGAGGACACGGTGTTCTTGGGGACCTTCAATGCTGCATAAATGTTTTGGTACCCTTCCCCAGATCTGTGCCTCTTGCCTCAACACAATCCTGTCTCGGAGCTCTACGACATTTTCTTCGACCTCATGGCTTGGTTTTTGCGCTGACATTCACTGTCAACTGTGGGACCTTATATAGACAGGTGTGTGCCTTTCCAAATCATGTCCAATAAATTGAATTTACCACAGGTGGACTCCAATAAAGTTGTAGAAACATCTCAAGGATGATCAATGGAAACAGGATGCACCTGAGCTCAATTTCGAGTCTCATAGCAAAGGGTCTGAATACTTATGTAAATAAGGTATTTATTTTATTTTATTTTCAATACATTTGCAAACATTTCTAAAAACCTGTTTTCACTGTCATTATGGGGTATTGTGTGTAGATTGATGAGGAAAAAAATAGGTTTAATCAATTTTAGAATAAGGCTGTAACGTAACAAAATGTGTACAAAATTCAAGGGCTCTGAATACTTCCTGACTGCACTGTACATATACAGTGGGTAAAACAGGATGTAAACATTATTAAAGGGACCAGTGTTCCATGACTATGTACATAGGGAAGCAGTCTCTAAGGTGCAGGGTTGAGTACCGGGTGGTAGCCAGCTAGTAACAGTCAGGGCAGGGTACTGGGCGGAGACCGGCTAGTGGTGACTGTTTAAGAGTCTGATGGCCTGGAGATAGAAGCTGTCGCAGTCTCTCTGTCCAGGTTTTAATGCACCTGTACTGTCTCCTCCTTCTAGATGGTAGTGGGGTGAACAGGCTGTGGCTCGGGTGGCTGAGGTCCTTGATGATCGTCCTGGCTTTCCTGTGACACCGGGTGCTGTAGATGTCCTGGAGGGCAGGCAGTGTGCCCCTGGTGATGTGTTGGGCTGATCGCGCCACCCTCTGGAGAGCCCTGAGGATGCATTCTGTGCAGTTGCATACCAGGCGGTGATACAGCTCGACAAGATGCTCTCAGTGGTGCATCTGTAGAAGTTCATGAGGATCTTAGGGGCCAAACCAAATTTCTTCAGCCTCCTGAGGTTAATCAGGCCTACCACTGTTGTGTCATCAGCAAACTTGATGATTGAGTTGGAGACGTGCGTGGCCACACAGTCACTGGTAAACAGGGAGTACAGGAAGGGGCTGAGCACGCACCCCTATGGGCCCCCTGTGTTGAGGATCAGGGTGGCAGAGGTGTTGCTGCCTACCTTCACCACACGCGTCGGTGGCACTGTGTTATCCTCAATGTGGGAGAAGGTGTTTATCTTGTCCGGGAGCGAGGCGTCGGTGTCCCATACGTGGCTAGCTTTCCCTTTATAATCTGGGATTGTCTGGAGTCCCTGCCACATACGTCTCGTGTATGAGCTGTTGAATTGCTCATACTTTGTCCCTGTACTGTCGTTGTGCCTGTTTGATACACATCCATGTTCACAGTCACCTTGCCACTGGTGTCTCTGTCTCTCTCTCTGTCTCTCTCTCTGTCTCTCTCTCTGTCTCTCTCTCTGTCTCTCTCTCTGTCTCTCTCTCTGTCTCTGTCTCTGTCTCTGTCTCTCTCTCTGTCTCTCTCTCTGTCTCTCTCTCTGTCTCGGTCTCTCTCTCTGTCTCTGTCTCTCTCTATGTCCCTCTCGTTCTCTCCCCCTCGTTCTCTCCCCCTCGTTCTCTCCCCCTCGTTCTCTCCCCCTCGCTCTCTCCCCCTCGTTCTCTCTCTCGTTCTCGTTCTCTCATAATCAGTACAGTACTGAAGAACAAACCCAAGATAGTGCAACACAAGTCAAAGATACACATCTGGTTAATCACACACCTTAAACACAGATATAGACCAATGTAGAATCTGAACCCTGCTCATAGACACAAACATTTAAATGACTTGTAACGTCTGAGTAAATGTCTTTACCTTGTAGTACAGGTAGAAGGTGGTGATGGCTGTCAGTAGGATCAGCAGCACTACAACGTGTCTGATGATGAAGGCTGGCAGAGGAGAGGCTGCAAACAGAAACACCTTTGATGAGGGGACTGATCATCATCATATAGATCTGTGGGAAATCTGTCAATGACAAAGTTAGAAGTCTGGATCATGTTCAGTTACCTGTGACGGTGAGGGAGAGGAGCTCACTCTCAGAGGAGAAGTTATGAGAGAAAACATAATTGTCATAAACACAGCTGTAGTTCCCTTGGTGGGAGTCATCTGCAGCAGGGAAGAGGAAGGCAGCAGAGTGATTGACAGCTGGCTGGGTCTGGGTTCTGTTGGAGCCGGTGAACGTGAGGAGGAAGGAGCCTCCTGGGTACTGTGGCTGAGTGGAGCAGGTGATGGTGAAGTTGTAGCCCCTAAAAACTTCAGGCCCCTGGTGGCCCCTGGAGATCCCTCCCATTGAGTCAGTCAGGAAGATATCAGGCTGGACCAGGAGATCTGTAACAAGAAAAGAGAACAAGAAAAACCTCTTCAACTAGTTTCCTATAGATGTGACAATAACATCAGCATGTAACAGTGCTAGCCACCCTCCCTCACAGGGCAAAATGAGTAGTGGGCCTACAGTCACTGAGACAACATATGTTGATGTCAGGCTGAAGCAGGACATCTGGAACAAGAGGAGAGAAAAAGAAAACGTAGCTCCTCAACTACTTTCCTCATTTAGATATGACAATAACAGGACATGTGACAGTGGCAGTGAGTAGAGACGTTCACTGAGATAACACTCAAATACAAAAGCATTCTGGGATATTTAAGTTGTATTTGATTCCTACTTGACTGAGTGATCTATTTTGCAATGCAGATTTACAAGCTAAATAGTCATCGTGAGAGATGCAGAGGAAGTTGTATGAATGAAGGAACTCAGTTGAATATAATTATAATATCTTGATATTTCCTGAGCAGATCTCTGTGAGTCCAGGAAAAGATTTAATACATGGCCAAAAGAATGTGGAACTCGGTAGTGAGTGTTGCAACCGAGGATAATTTTGACGCTCTACGCGCTTCAGCGGTCCGTTCTGTGAGCTTGTGTGGCCTACCACTTCACGGCTGAGCCGCTGTTGCTCCTAGACGCCACGTTGAAAGTCACTGAGCTCTTCGGCCATTCTACTACCAATGGTGGTCTATAGATTGTATGGCTTTGTGCTCGATTTTAAACACCTATCAGCAACAGGTATGGCTGAAATAGCCGAATCCACTTATGTCCACATACATTTGGCCACATAGTGTATCTTGTTATTACCTGAGCAGATCACTGTGAGTCCAGGAAGGAAATACATTCTCATACACTCCCTCACTGAAGGCTCAGACCCAGAACAGTCAACTCCAATCACTCTAGTGGTGTTTCCAGGTAGAACTGAAACAGTGGAGCCACAACCCAGCTGTCTACACACTACTGCAGCTACAGCCTTGTTCCTGTCTTTAGCTCCCACAGTCCTCCACTCTCCCTGGTCGTACCACTCCACTCCACCAGCACAGCGACTGCCTCCTCCCACCAGCCTCACATCATCAGGCTCTGAGAAAAGAAAAGAGAGACAGTAATCTTACTATTTTCTCACTAAAACACACCTACAGTGGGCTCCAACATTACTGGCACCCCTGACTGGCAATGTACAAACAATACTTAAAAAAATATAAACAATACTGTACTTTATTAATGTTTCAATGGAACCAACCAACATCATACAATTATTTAATACAAAATAAGTGTCACCAAAATCAAGGTTTCATAATTATTGGCACTCCTCATTTAGCACTCAGTGCAACCACCTCTGGCAAGGATAACAGCATGGAGTCTTGTCCTGTAATGTTTGACAAGGTTAAGGAACATATTTGGAGGGATTTTGGACCATTCCTCTATGCAGATCCTTTCAAGATCCTTCACATTCTTGGGTTTGCGCTTATCAACTGCCCTCTTCAACTCAGCCCACAGATTTTCGATTGGATTGAGGTCCGGCGCCTGAGATGGCCATGGCAGAACATAGATTTTTTTTGTCACAGAACCATTTCTGTGTGGATCTTGAGGTATGTCTTGGGTCATTGTCTTGTTGGAAAGTCCACCTACGGCCAAGTCCCAGCCTTCTGGCAGAGAAAACCAAATTGTCAGCCGAAATTCCCTGATACTTGGTGGAATTCATTATGCCATCAATCTTAACCAGTGCCCCTGGACCTCTGGAATTAAAACAGCCCCAAAACATCACTGACCCACCACCATATTTCACCGTGGGTATAAGGTGCCTCTCCTTGTATGCATCTCTGTTTCGACGCCAAACATGTCGATGCTGTATCTGACCAAAACGTTCAATTTTGGTCTCATCTGACCAGAGCACCTTCTTCCAGTCATAATTTAAATGACGTTTGGCAAACTCCAAGCGCTTGCGTCTGTGTCTTGGGGTCAGAAAGGGCTTTCTTCTGGCAACCCTTCCAAAGAGCCTGTGGTTGTGGAGGTGGCGTCTGATGGTGCTTTTTGAAACCTGGTGACCCCAAGACGCCACCAAGGCCTGCAATTCTTTCACAGTGATTCTTGGGGATTTTGTTGCTTCTCTCACCATCCTCCTCCCTATCCTGGGGGGCAAAATGCATTTACGTCCTCTACCCGTGAGGTTTTCATCTGTTCCATAACTTTAAAAAATATATATTATTGCCCTGACAGTGCTCAGTGGTATATTCAATCGTTTGTGGATCTTCTTGTAGCCATTACCAGATTTATGAAGGTCTACGACCATCTGTCTCTTTTGAACTGCCAGTTCTTTTGTTTTCTTCATGGAGTTGGATGACAAAAGGATATTGTATGTGTGTTACCTCATTTTTATACCCTAGTGAAACAGGAAGTGATGTAATGGCTCAATATAGTTCCTTAACACTTAGATACACTTAAATAAGTGGAATTCAATTCCTGGTCTAATTTTGGTAGATATTATTTACACAAATCTTTAAGGGTGCCATTAATTGTGAAAACCTTGATTTGGAGGACATTGATTTTTTATTAAATCAATCAATAATTTTGGTGGGTTCCATTGGAACATTAATATAGTACAGTATTTCTCACATGTTGGTATTTTCAGTTTCTCTCTATAATTATATTGTTTATATTTTTGTAAGTATTGTTTGTGCATTGCCAGACAGGGGTGCCAGTAATTTTGGAGCCCACTATATATTGCCTCTCATATTCTTCACTCCAGGCGAGAAACAATGTTGATTGAGTGACAAACTGTTTCTTACCTGAGCAGGTGAGTCCAACAGCATTACCAGGTAGGCAGGTGTTGTTTTTCTGTCTGAGGTGTCACAGTCCAGGAGAAGGGACTCATTGCCTTTACACTGGAACTCTTTATCCCAGGTCTGACCCTCACCTTCTCCATAGAGCCCCCCCCTGTAGAGCTGCAGGAGCCCCACAGCCAAGCTCCCCACAGACTACCTCTGCATCCTGCTGGTCAAAGTCAGCTTCACACACTGAGGCCCAGGACTGATTGGACTTCACCTCCAGTCTCCCAGAGCAGAGACCAGCTCCATCCACAAGCTGCACAGACTCTGGAGAAAAAGAGTTGGTTGAACATTCAATCCGTTTTGTTGATGACACTGTCAAGGACTAAACACAAATATGTTGGATAAAAGATTGTAGTTTGCTATGTTTGATACTGTAAGAGGTAGAAATGGGTTCTTAGTCACTCAGGACAGGGTTGGTAATAATGCAGGCAGGAGACAGGAATAAGTTCACTTCACTTTATAGAAAATAAACAGCTGGACATCCATCAGGCAGCTTCACTTCAGTAACATCTGAACTACAATGATCTGCCCATGCACATCTCCCATAAACCAATATGACAAACACAAATATAATGTTTAAATACATCTAACATCTCTCCCTCTCTTTAAATGAAATGAAAAACACATAAAACATGATACATGTAAATCTTGTATAATGTACAAATTAAATCTCTCAATATTACCAGTCTCTTACCTGAACAGATCACATTATGATAATATCCACCATAAGAGACACCAGATCCTCCTCCACCGGTGTTACACTCTCTAATAGTAGACTCATCTCCACTGCATCTACCCAATACTATGATTCCTCCTCTTCTCTCTTTAACCAGAGGTCCTCTAGATACAGCTATAACATTCCCACAGCCCAGCTGTCTACACACAACCTTAGCCTCTGTTATGCTCCACCCCATAAGGACGTAGAAGTAACCACTCTCCTCTGTAGAAAGCTAGAACACAGTGGTGAGGACAGATTATGACAGGGCTTCTGTTATTCTAACAGCAGTAATGCTTTGTGGTTGACAAGTATTAGTAGTTCCATAAAACAGTACTTGTTATTGGGTTTTAGAATGGTGTGTATGGACACATGAATTTCTCCATGTGGGATAATAAAGTTGACTAATATTGAACTGCTATAATCATTGTAGATTTATACTCTACCTACCTGGTGGACTGATGCTTTGAGCCTGGATATCTGAGGAGAGAGAGAGAGAGAGAGAGAGAGAGAGAGAGAGAGAGAGAGAGAGAGAGAGAGAGAGAGAGAGAGAGAGAGAGAGAGAGAGAGAGAGAGAGAGAGAGAGAGAGAGAGAGAGAGAGAGAAAGAGGCAGAGGTTAAATGAACATCAACATAACATTTCATGATGTGCTGGGGAAGATAGGCTAATTATTGGTATGATGCAACAACACCCATGTGTACATACACTATAGATGGAAATGTGTAACACTCTTTCCAGATGAGTTTATATCTAATTTATTACATTTTTTTTGTCTGTTGTTTCAGAGGTCAGGGTCAAGCTGAGTGGAAGAGTAGAAAAGGTTACTGGTTATGATGACATCACTGGTGAGAATTCAGTGATGAAAAGATATTCAGCTGACTGCATGTTAATCTGTCAGCCCTATCTCTTTTGGAATCTCCCTCTCTCTCCTCTCCCTTCTCTCTCCCTCTCTATCTTCCTCTCTCTCCTCTCCCTTCTCTCTCCCTCTATATCTCCCTCTCTCTCCTCTCCCTTCTCTCTCCCTCTCTATCTCCCTCTCTCTCCTCTCCCTTCTCTCTCCCTCTCTATCTCCCTCTCTCTCCTCTCCCTTCTCTCTCCCTCTCTATCTCCCTCTCTCTCCTCTCCCTTCTCTCTCCCTCTCTATCTCCCTCTCTCTCCTCTCCCTTCTCTCTCCCTCTCTATCTCCCTCTCTCTCCTCTCCCTTCTCTCTCCCTCTCTATCTCCCTCCCCTCCTCTGCCCCCTCCATCCTCTCTCCACCACTCTCTCCTCTGCCCTCCCCACCCCCTCCTTTCTGTCCTCTCTCTCTCTTCCTGACATATAGCATCAGGCCTGTTGAGCTTGACTCAGGTCACAGACCTCTAGCATCTACACCACCCATTCTCCTACACTAACATAAGACCAATATAATATATAATATATACTCTAATTTGTTTACACAGAGACAGATATAATCAATTGTTGACACACTGAATATACAACAGTCAGATGAATGACACCATCACAACTTAACTGACATTAGTGCCTGTCCCCAGATGGACAGTTATGCTATAGTAAACAGGTGATCACATCATTGTCCTGCTTTGAGACAGATTTTTACTGTCTGCTTCCAGTTGTATGTTATTTTACTAGCCCTGTAAATGATCATATATCTTACAATATCAAATCATATCTCAGTAACTGTCACAAGTGATGCAGCGCTCCTAGTAGCAGGGGACTTTAATGCAGGGAAACTTAAATCCGTTCTACCTCATTTCTACCAGCATGTTAAATGTGCAACCAGAGGGGAAAAAACTCTAGACCACCTTTACTCCACACACAGAGACGCATACAAAGCTCTCCCTCGCCCTCCATTTGGCAAATCTGACCATAACTCTATCCTCCTGATTCCTGCTTATAAGCAAAAACTGAAGCAGGAAGCACCAGTGATTCGGCTAATAAAAAAGTGGTCAGATGACGCAGATGCTAAGCTACAGGACTGTTTTGCTAGCACAGACTGGAACATGTTCCGGGATTCTTCAGACAGCATTGAGGAGTACACCACATCAGTCACTGGCTTCATCAATAAGTGCATCGATGATGTCGTCCCCACAGTGACCGTACGTACATACCCCAACCAGAAGCCATGGATTACAGGAAACATCCGCACTGAGCTAAAGGGTAGAGCTGCCGCTTTCAAGGAACGGGACTCTAACCCGGACGCTTATAAGAAATCCCGCTATGACCTCCGACGAACAATCAAACAGGCAAAGAGTCAATACAGGTCTAAGATTGAATCATACTACACTGGCTCTGACGCTCGTCGGATGTGGCAGGGCTTGAAAACTATTACAGACTACAAAGGGAAGTACAGCCGCGAGCTGCCCAGTGACACAAGCCTACCAGACGAGCTAAACCACTTCTATGCTCGCTTGAGGCAAGCAACACTGAAGCATGCATGAGAGCACCAGCTGTTCCGGACGACTATGTGATCACGCTCTCCGTAGCCGATGTGAGTAAGACTTTTTAAGCAGGTCAACATTCACAAGGCCGCAGGGCCAGACGGATTACCAGGACGTGTACTCCGAGCATGTGCTGACCAACTGGCAAGTGTCTTCACTGACATTTTCAACATGTCCCTGACTGAGTCTGTAATACCAACATGTTTCAAGCAGACCACCATAGTCCCCGTGCCCAAGAACTCTAAGATAACCTGCCTAAATGACTACCGACCCGTGGCACTGACGTCTGTAGCCATGAAGTGCTTTGAAAGACTGGTCATGGCTCACATCAACAGCATAATCCCAGAAACCCTAGACCCACTCCAATTTGCATACCGCCCCAACAGATCCACAGATGATGCAATCTCTATCGCACTCCACACTGCCCTTTCCCACCTGGACAAGAGGAACACCTACGTGAGAATGCTATTCATTGACTACAGCTCAGCATTCAACACCATAGTGCCCTCAAAGCTCATCACTAAGCTAAGGATCCTGGGACTAAACACCTCCCTCTGCAACTGGATCCTGGACTTCCTGACGGGCCGCCCCCAGGTGGTAAGGGTAGGTAACAACACATCTGCCACACTGATCCTCAACACGGGGGCCCCTCAGGGGTGCGTGCTCAGTCCCCTCCTGTACTCTCTGTTCACCCATGACTGCATGGCCAGGCACCGACTCCAACACCATCATTAAGTTTGCCGACGACACAACAGTGGTAGGCCTGATCACCGACAACGATGAGACAGCCTATAGGGAGGAGGTCAGAGATCTGGCCGTGTGGTGCCAGGACAACAACCTCTCCCTCAACGTGACCAAGACAAAGGAGATGATTGTGGACTACAGGAAAAAAAAAGAGGACTGAGCACGCCCCCCATTCTCATCGACGGGGCTGTAGTGGAACAGGTTGAGAGCTTCAAGTTCCTTGGTGTCCACATCACCAACGAACTATCATGGTCCAAACACACCAAGACAGTCATGAAGAGGGCACGACAAAGCCTATTCCCCTCAGGAGACTAAAAAGATTTGGCATGGGTCCTCAGATCCTCAAAAAATTCTACAGCTGCACCATCGAGAGCATCCTGACTGGTTGCATCACCGCCTGGTATGGCAACTGCTTGGCCTCTGACCGCAAGGCACTACAGAGGGTAGTGCGTACGGCCCAGTACATCACTGGGGCAAAGCTCCCTGCCATCCAGGACCTCTATACCAGGCGGTGTCAGAGGAAGGCCCTCAAAATTGTCAAAGACTCCAGTCACCCTAGTCATAGACTGTTCTCTCTGCTACCGCACGGCAAGCGGTACCGGAGTGCCAAGTCTAGGTCCAAAAGACTTCTCAACAGCTTCTACCCCCAAGCCATAAGACTCCTGAACAGCTAATCATGGCTACCCGGACTATTTGCACTGCCCCCCACCCCATCCTTTTTACGCTGCTGCTACTCTGTTAAGTATTTATGCATAGTCACTTTAACTCTACCCACATGTACATATTACCTCAACTACCTCAACTAGCCGGTGCCCCCGCACATTGACTATGCAACGGTACCCCCTGTATATATAGCCTCCCTACTGTCACTTTATTCTATTGTATATATAGCCTCCCCACTGTCACTTTATTTTTTACTTCTGCTCTTTTTTTTCTCAACACTTTTTTGTTGTTGTTTTATTCTTACTTTTTTGTTTAAAATAAATGCACTGTTGGTTAAGGGCTGTAAGTAAGCATTTCACTGTAATGTCTGCACCTGTTGTATTCGGCGCATGTGACCAATAAAATGTGATTTGATTTGATTTGATTTGAAGTGTATATCAGTATAACAGCATCCTACCTGTGCTCCAGAACAGGATCATCAATATCACTGCAGGTATCATATCTGTCTCTAACTGGGCTCCACTTATATTGGATCAGTGGTTGAACCCAGCTAACTACAGTAAACTGGTCTGTTTTGAAAATCCCCACAGGACACTGCTGACAGAGCAGCAAAGTTTCACATATTGTGTTATATAATATCACCTCTAACTTTCTACTGCTTGAGTTCACCTCTTATAGAATATTGGTTAATGTTCCAGCACCTAAATATAAACAGTACCAGCACCCAAAATGAGTACTGATGATGTCTCATGTTAGAGCAGGAGAAGGGGGGATGTGGTGTAGAAGCTAGAGGTCTGTTACCCAAGTCAACTCAACAGGCCTGATGCTATATGTCAGGGTCAGGCTGGGCTGGGCCAAGAGTGGAAAAGGTTACTGGTTATGATGACATCACTGGTGAGAAGTCAGTGATAATAATATACGATCTTTCTCTCCCATCTCTTTCCCCCTTTGTCTGCCTCCCCCTATACTCTCTTCCCCTTCTGCGATGTTAGAAAGACAGACACTCAATACAAAAAGTACTTAAGCTTTCCTTTCCCCGGTGGAGTGGCAGGTTAGGAGAACTAATTTGGCAGGTTAGGAGAACTAACTTAGCCGGTTAGAATAATTAACGTGGCAGGTTAGGAGAATTAACATGTCAGGTTAGGATAATTAATGTGTCAGGTTAGGATAATTAACGTGTCAGGTTAGGAGAATTAACGTGGCAGGTTAGGATAATTAACGTGTCAGGTTGTAGGAGTAACCTAGCAGATCAGGATAATGAGGTTAAGATTAGGAAAAGAGTTAGGGTTAAGTTTAGCTAAATTGCTACAAGGAAGCTGCAAGCAGCCACTCAAAGAATGGTCTTGAGTGGCAACCAATCTGCCCAATTAGCTGTTAAGTTTCCATACACCCACTTCTGTTGATCCTCCCACTTCTTTAGCAACACCCACTTTCAGACACACTCCATGTATGCAGTTACCCTCTGGGAGAATCTCAATTGTATACTCCTCCCGTTCTCTCTCTTCACCTCCTCTAAACCCATTGGAGGAGAAGGTCAGAGGGGCGAGGAGATGCAATTGAGATTCTCCCCGTGACTGGGAAAGGGTACCATAAAGTAGTGTGCACTGTATAGAGCTCGCCAGCTTGTAGCCTGAATGAATGGGGAAAGAATAGGGTTTTGGGATAAACGCTGAAAATAAGGTCTGAGATGAACACAGACTTAGTAGATCTTATACGTTTTGTTCTATGAGATAATATCAGTCAGTTAACATGACCTTTATGAATTATGAAGCTTTTATGGGCTTTTTCTCATTAAATAAATGCTTCAAATTTCACAGAAAGTGACGTTAGCTGATGAAGATTATCTCATATAATAAATCGTAGGCTATAAGATCTCCTAATTCTGTGTTTACCACAGACCTTATTGTCGGAATTTATCCAAAAACCTGACAAAAACTCCATTAATTTCCCTGTAGGATTTGTCCAATGAACCGAGGTGGAGTTTGTGCCTACAAAAAGTTTCCATTACTATTGCTCTGTATAGGGCAGTGGTTCCCAACCTTTTTCGGTTACCCAGAGGACCCTCTCATGTTCATTTTACCAGTAACCCTCTGGTCTCATGAGTCTTCTCAAGGACCCCCTGTGTATAGTCCAAGTACCCGCAGGGGTCCTAGTACCCCTGGTTGGGAAACACTGCTAATGAATAGGGTCACTTTGTCTTCCTGTCATGCATTCAAATGTCCACTACATGGCGGTGTTCATCCAGTCTGGGCCAGGGTTGCACTACAGAACTAACACTGCTGAGCATGGCCTACGGTGGAAAACAATACTTTATCAAGGTAATGATTCCATTCATATCTAGCTAGGCCTGTATTCATTTTTATATAGTATTTTAGATCCTAATGAATAACATTACATGGACAATGGGGACCTGATCCTAGATCAGCAGTACTCCTATTTTTCTCCTGATTGAAATGGCAAAACCTCACCACACGCACATTACGTTAATTCTCCTAATCAGCTACGTTAATTATCCTAACCCGCTACGTTAGTTATCCTAACCTCCCACATTAATTATCCTAACCTGCTACATTAGTTATCCTAACCTCCCACATTAATGATCCTATCCTGCTAGGTTAGTTATCCTAACCTCCCACATTACTTATCCTAACCTGCTACATTAGTTATCCTAACCTCCCACGTTAATTATCCTAACCTGCTACATTATATCTCCTAACCTCCGCAGTGGCGTGTATTCATGGATGCCAAAGGAAGCCAGGCTTCCCCCCAAAAAATGACCAAGAAGAAAACATATAAAATAATGTATCTTTCATCTCTCTGTGTTTTATCATTTTCCTTCAATTCGCAAGAGGCTGAATGTACCTCACCGGAGAAAGCATCTGAGCGAGTGAAACAGTGCCCCTCTGTCTCTGTATGTGTAGGCCATTCTATCTGATGCTGTCTGGATAAAAAGAGTATGACGTTGCTGCCGCCCTGTAGCATTGAATGCTAACATTTGGCCTCCCTTGATCATAAACAATTAATTAAAATACCAAATAGCGTTGAGCTAAACTGTGAATGAATGTCCTGAAATAAATAAAATAAAATTACAAATTGCATAATGACCCCTGCGCCCAACCGACCCCCCACCTGACCCCTTGCACCACCCCTAGGAGGCCGCCCCAGAGTTTGGGAACTACTGATCTATCTGATGCTGTCTAGTTCAAAATAATATGACACTGCTGCCGCCCTGTAGCATTGAATGCAAGGGAAGCCAGCGAACATTTGGCCTCCCTTGATAATAAAAAGGGAGGCCAAATGAGCTAAACTGTGAATGGTCCTGGCACTTACCCAGAAAGATATAAAATACAAATTAGCATACTCCTGTCTATACATAAATAAATAAAAGCATTCAAAATAGGCTTCTAAAGCATGATTTGGGCACAGAGAATCATTCATTAGGTTTATAGACCAGACAATGAAATGATCACAACTGATCTGGTTGTATTATGGCTTTCCCCCCCAGTAAATTTACCCACACACCACTACTGAAGTTAACAAATTGCATCTAGAGCCATATTTTTGTTATCATAGCCCAAAGGTGGTTTATTAAATTCTTCAAATTTTTCATGTAGAGTATGACTTTGCTGCTGCCCTGTAGCATTGAATGCTAACATTTGGCCTCCCTTGATAATAAAAAATAATAATAAAAGCCAATCAGCGTTGAGCTAAACTGTGAATGGTCCTGGCACTTACCCAGAAAGATATAAAATACAAATATGTAGCCTGATTAGCCTACTCCTGTCTATACAGAAATAAATAAAAGCATTCAAAATAGGGTACTAAAGCATGATTTGGCCACAGAAGATCATTGATTAGCTTCTTTAAAATATATATATGTTGTGGATTGTTTTAAATCTCATTGCCTAATGTCAGAAGGAAAGGCAGCGTGCGCAATATCGACAGATAATTGTTGAGTTGAGACTGTCAGGGAAAAGCAGAGGCCCAGCCAGGCATATCGCAATATTTCCAAATACAATCGCGGGAAAACATGATTTGGAAAGCAAATGTCTATTGCTGTAAAGAGAAGGCAATGAAAATTCTTTAATCTTTCTTTTATATAGTTATCAAAATTCTCAAATTAATTGAGTGAACAACAGTAAGGCCTGTCTTATTGGCACCAGCAGAGAGTATCATTGTTGGGACAGTGCCACTCTTTTTCAGAAAATAATGTATGTTTTAAAGTTAATTTCCTTCAATTCTGAACATTTTGCCATGGGGCATAGAGAAAATGTTGCCGTTCTGAAGCAAGTTTGCTGCAATTCAACACATTTGGCCAAAGGGTGGAGGTAAATGTTAGCCTTTTTTAATATGATATCTGATAATCAATGGGCCCCAACCCGGTCGGTAATTCGACCATTCTTACTACAAGACTAATTTACCAATCTAATAAAATGTAGCTGACATGGGCTAATTGAGTGACTGCTGAAGCACAAATGTCTAAATGGCACCTTGTGTAATCTATTATTCTAACTCAACAGTAAGCTGATACCCCGACTAACGGTTTATAGACCAGACAATGAAATGATCACAACTGATCTGGTTGTATTATGGCTTTCCCCCCCAGTAAATTTACCCACACACCACTACTGAAGTTAACAAATTGCATCTAGAGCCATATTTTTTATAAATCATAGCCCAAAGGTGGTATATTAAATTCTTCCAATTTTTCATGAATTTGTCAGTCAACTGATATCATCATAATTTTTTTACAAAATTCAAGTCATTTGGAATCATTCTGACCCCAACGAAAAACATCTAATTCCTCCTATAGTAATTTGATAGGACCTTCATTAAAAAGTCTGCCAACGGTATAAATAGTTAATAGAACTGCAATATAGAACTCAGATACAGACAGCTGTATTGGTGTGTATTCTCCGAAAGGTAGTTATTCTAAGGCAAATCTAAAAAAGTATTTATTTGAATCCAGGGGGACATGTATCAGTGATTTAGACCAGATAAACAGATCACCTGCAGAAATGAAGAACCTTACGTACTCGCCTGGTTATAACTGGTTATAACTAGGTATGACCGTGTACACAATCAAAATGACCTTGCATATATGCTTAGTTGCAGTCACAACAGCTCATAAGTCTGTCAGTGGGATGAATACTTGTTGAAACTGTAATGCAGAAACCAGCTTCCCTCTAAACGTACACATAGCGCTGTATTGGTGGGTATTCTTTGAAGAATAGTTGGTTATTCCACGGGAAATGTTATATAAATACCATCATTCCTATAATATCCTCCAATATTCTATATGTGCAAGTTGTTGTGGTATGTGGGTTGCTATAACATTTGGTTTGAAGTGACTTTGAGGATTTGGGCATGATTTTTGAAGCGATGCTAATGCTGGCTGTGGGGTAAGTAAATAAAGACAGATAAGACATATTTTTGGTCATTGTATCTCAGGATCAATGTATGAATTACTTTTTGCCATTTGTACTTCTACTTTTTGCACAGACAGCTCACACTCTCCTACACACACCAGCTGGCTGAGAGGGCCCTAGTGGAGCCGGTTTGCTGAGAGGACCCTAGTGGAGCCAGTTGGCTGAGAGGGCCCTAGTGGAGACGGCTGGCTGAGAGGGCCCTAGGGGAGCCGAATGGCCCTAGTGGAGACGGCTGGCTGAGAGGGCCATAATGGAGCCGGCTGGCTGAGCAGGCCCTAGTGGAGCCAGTTGGCTGAAAGGGCCCTAGTGGAGACGGCTGGCTGAGAGGGCCCTAGTGGAGCCACCTGGCTGAGAGGGCCCTAGTAAATAGGTCATTTAGCAGATGCTCTTATCCAGAGCGACTTACAGGAGCAATTAGGGTTAAGTGCCTTGCTCAAGGGCACATCGACAGATTTTTCACCTAGTCGGCTCGGGGATTAGAACCAGCGACCTTTCGGTTACTGGCACAACGCTCTTAACCACTAAGCTACCTGCCACCCCTAGTGGTAACAGCTGGCTGAAAGGGCCCTAGTGGAGCCAGTTGGCTGAGAGGGCACTAGTGGGGCCAGTTGGCTGAGAGGGCCCTAGTGGAGCCAATTGGCTGAGAGTGCCCTAGTGGGGTCAGCTGGCTGAGAGGGCCCTAGTGGAGCCAGTTGGCTGAGAGGGCCCTAGTGGGGCCAGCTGGCTGAGAGGGCCCTAGTGGAGCCAGTTGGCTGAGAGGGCGCTAGTGGAGCCAGCTGGCTGAGTGGACCCTAGTGGAGCCACCTGGCTGAGAGGGCCCTAGTGGAGCCACATAGCTGAGAGGGCCCTAGTGGAGACAGCTGGCTGAGAGGGCCCTAGTGGAGCCAGTTGGCTGAGAGGGCTTAGTGGAGCCAGTTGGCTGAGGGCCCTAGTGGAGCCGGCATGCTGAGCAGTGGCGGCTCCTGAAAAAATTCTCAGGAGGGGCAATTTTTCTGATGATTTAGGTGACCTACACACATTTAAAAAAAGATATGTCCAGCAACAACATGAAGACAGGGGCAGCATATAAGTCAATACCAGAAGCATTTATTGACTGATCTGGGGAGATGGATTCCAGTTTCTGTGACAGATTATAAATAATCTCTGATGCCTTTGTTATATTAGCTTTTGGTTGAATGTACTGTCGTAGTAAATATATAATGTTATAGCTTGGTCTGACTAAAATCTTGTGCATGACCATTTTGTGTTGGGCGTTTGTTTTCAATCAATGCTGTTCCTGAGACTCTACTTGGTCTCAGTTCTCCAGTAAACTTGTGATTATCAACAGTACACAACGGTAACAAACAATTGGGGGAACTCACGGGGCAGATAGTAAGGTCGCAATGACACAGAAAGCAGTTCAATGTCGGGGTACAGAGTCGCTCTCTTACCAGGATCGCGGTCCGCTCTGACCAGGGTGAAGCCGGTTCCGCTGCCAGCAGCGTTTTCATTATTTAGTCCGTTCGTAGCGGGTATGTACACGATCAACAAGATCAGTCCAAAACCAACCACTGGAAATCCATGGTTGGCATAATGTTTGTAAACTAAGTCTACAAATTAAAAACATAAAATAACACCACACTGCAGATCGCAACAGAGACGCTGCTAGCCGCTATTGTCTTAGTTACGTTCATGGTTACGTCACGTATGACGAAAGCGCGTAAGTGCAAGCCCACAGACACCCATAGAGAATGTATTGAAAGCTTTGAAATTTGAAAAAAATAGATTTTACATGACAGGCTATGAGAGACTTCTGGGCGATTTTCAACCTGACTGAAATCGCCCCAAAAACGGGCGGGGCCATTTGAAGCACGACTTTAGCCTGATTTGACATTTAGTGGCTGGCAGATCAGACGTGAACACTGATAAATACTGTTGCCGTGATATAATTGATTAGAAAAAAAATCCCTTCCTTTTCCCGTTTGGCAGTGCGTCGCCCATATCGCCCTATTGAACAGGCCGTCCCTGATGCTGAGAGGACCCTAGTGAAGCTCCAGCCATATTTTTGGTCATTGTTTCTCAGGATCAATGTATGAATGTATTTTTGTCAATAAAATTAAATAGATTTCCAATGTTGGTGTACCGCTCCTTTAAATGGCAGTCATTTTTACCACCTAAATATGACACCTTTTGTATTTACTTAAAAATAAATGATACTACAATCAAATTATGGTAAATCGGCTTTTTAGTACTTACTTTGGAAAAAAGCTGCACATTATTTAAGGGAAAAATATATTGTTTTGTTTTACAGAATCTGCAAATGAATTGTCATTTAACAAAAATGATGTTTATTTCATTTCAGATAACAGTAAGTACATGTCCATTGATGTCCTTAAGAGTCGATTGATGCACTAATTAAAATAATACAATAAATCCCCATCAAAATCCATCTGTTTAAGATAGAGATTTGTTTTTTTGCATGGGCTGCATCTCAATCTACTTCATCCGCCTGTATGTCTGCCTTCCGCATCCCGAAAATCACCATAGGTAGAGAGAAGACAGGCTATGTGCCACACTGCCCACAAAATGAGGTGGAAACTGAGCTGCCCCTCCTAACCTCCTGCCAAATAAACGATGATAAGAGAGAGACATATTTCCCTCAGATTACAAGGACCCTCAAATACTTTGAAAACAAATATAATATTGATAAGCTCCCATATCTGTTAGGTGAAATACTGCAGTGTGCAATCATGGCAGAAAAATGTGTGACCTGTTGTGATAAGAATAGGGTAACCAGTGGAGAACAAACACCACAGTAAATAAAACCTAGGCCTAGATTTATCAGTTTATTTCATTTCCTTTGCCATTTGTACTTCTACTTTTTGCACAGACAGCTCACACTCCTACACACACCAGCTGGCTGAGAGGGCCCTAGTGGAGCCGGCTTGCTGAGAGGACCCTAGTGGAGCCACCTGGCTGAGAGGACCCTAGTGGAGCCACCTGGCTGAGAGGGCCTAGTGGAGCCAGCTGGCTGAGAGGACCCTAGTGGAGCCAGCTAGTTTATATTTCATTTACAGTGTATTGACCGACGGCCTATACAGGTCAGGACTGATACACTCGTTTTTTATTTTTATTTTTATATAGTTAAATTATTAACATTTCAAATGTCTTTCTCTTTTGAAACTTTTGTGTGTTTAAAATTTACTGTTTGTGATTGTTTATTTCACTTGCTTTGTCAACGTTAACATATGTTTCCCATGTCAATGAAACCCCTTTGAATTGAACTGAGAGAAAGAGTGAGAGAGAGAGAGGGGGGGAGGGGCAAAAGAGAGGAGAAATAAACATCAACGTGACCTTTCATGATGTGATGGAGAAGATAGGCTTGTAGTTGGTATGGTGCAACAACACACGTGATGTGATGGAGAAGATAGGCTTATAGTTGGTATGGTGCAACAACACACGTGATGTGATGGAGAAGATAGGCTTATAGTTGGTGTGGTGCAACAACACACGTGATGTGATGGGGTAGATAGGCTTATCGTTGGTATGATGCAACAACACCCATGTGTACACACATTCCCCTTCCATGGAAAGGTGAACCTCATTTTTGCAGATTAGTTTATATATAATTTAATACCTTTGCTTTTGTCTGTTTTTGAAATCATTCATTTCATAGGTCAGAGGTCAAGCTGAGCCGTACCAGAGTGGAAGAGTGGAAAAGGTTACTGGTTATGATGACATAACTGGTGAGAAGTCAGTAATGAAAAGATATTCAGTTGACTGCGTGTTAGTCTGTCAGCCCTATCTCTTTTGACATCTCCCTCTCTCTACTCCTCTTCTCTCTCACTCTCCATCTCCCCTCCCCTCCTCCTCTGTCCAATAGCCGCAGGAAGTAGTTTGGGGGTGTAGAAATACAGCTAAACCTAGGGTATGGCTAAATGGGGTGTGTAGAAACACAACTAAACCTAGTGTATGGCTAAATGGGGTCTCTATCTCCCTCCCCTCCCCTCCCCTCCCCTCCCTCCCCTCCCCTCCTCTGTCCCCTCCCCTCTCCTCTCTCTCCACTACGCTCTCCTTCGCCCCCCACCCATCCTCTCTCCTCCAACCCCATCTCTCTCTGCTCATCTCTCGCAGCCCTTTGACATCTCCCTCTCTATCTCCCCTCCCGTCCTCTGTCCCCTCTTCTCTCTCTCCACTACCCTCCCCTCCTCACTCTCTCTCTCTCTTTCTTCCTGACATATAGCATCAGGCTTGTTGAGCTTGACTCAGTTGACTTGGGTAACAGACCTCTAGCTACCCCCCTTCCCCTTGCTCTGTTGAACCTTTAATAAACCTTTATTTAACTAGGCAAGTCAGTTAAGAACAAATTCTTATTTACAATGATGGCCTACCCAGGCCAAACCCTCCCCTAACCCGGACGATGCTGGGCCAATTGTGCGCCGCTCTATGGGACTCCCAATCCCGGCCGGTTGTGATATAGCCTGGGATCGAACCCGGGTCTGTAGTGACGCCTCTAGTACTGCGATGCAGTGCCTATGATCACTGCGCCTCTCGGGAGGCCATAGAAAAATTTGACGAATATTAAATAGATACATCATATATACTCTCATTCATTTCCATAGGGATAGATACAATCAATCATTGACACACTGAATATACAACATCACATACACCATCACACCTTAAATGACATTAGTGCCTGTCCCCAGATGGACAGTTATTGTCACGCCCTGGCTCTGGGGACTCTTTAATGTTGAGCCGGGGTGTGTAGGTTTCATTGTTTAGTTTTCTATGTTTGTGTTCTAGATCGTTTAGATCTATGTTGGCCAGGTTGGTTCCCAATCAGAGGCAGCTGTAGCTTGTTGTCTCTGATTGGGGACCATACTTAGGCAGCCTGTTTGGCACTGTTATTTTGTGGGATCTTGTTCCGTTTGGTTTGTGTTATGACCTAGGACTTCATGTATCGTTTGGTTTATTGTTTTGGTTCGTGTGTGTACTAAATAAAGTATGTACGCCTATCATGCTGCGCCTTGGTCCGCTTCCGTCAACGATCGTGACAGAAGATCCCACCACCAGAGGACCAAGCAGCGTGCCAAACAGGAGAAGTTGGCGATGTCCCAGGTGGGCGAATGGTGGTCTTGGGAGGACATATTCGCGGGCAGAGGGCCATGGGCAAAAGTAAATGCCCAGGCAGGAGAGGAGAAACGGCGCCAACCGTGCCGACGTCGGACACGCGAGAGGCAACCCCAAGACATTTTTTTTGGGGGGGCACACGGCGTGGACGACGGGGCTGCTGGAGGCAGCTACAGGACGAATCGGCGGACTAGGAGAGGAGGCCACCAGGTTTGGGGGGCTGGAAGGGTGGTTGGCGGAGCCTAGAGGTAGAGCAGAGCCAACTCCCCGTACTCAGGCTAGGCAGCGTGAGACTGGGCAGGTTCCGTGTTATGCGGAGCCACGTACTGTGCCGCGAGTGTTCCGGCACAGTCCTGTACGTCCTGTGCTAGCAAAACGCACGTGTCGTGCTAAGGTGGGCATGCAGCCAGGACGGAGTGTGCCGGCTCAACGCTCGTGGCCTCCAGTACCCCTCCTCGGTCCCGGATATCCTGCGCCAGTGCCACGTGCTGTAGTGCCAGTACGAGTGCACAGCCCTGTACGTCCTGTGCTGATGCCTCACACAGATTGTGTGGAAATAGGCATTCAGCCAGGACGGGTTGTGTCAGCTCTCCGCTCCAGACCTCCAATCCGACTCCACAGTCCAGCCCGGCCTGTTCCTGTCCCTCGCACCAAGACTGTTGTGCGCGTCGTCAGCCCGGTCCGGCCTGTTCCTGCTCCCCACACCAAGCCAGTGGTGCGCGTCGCCAGCCCGGTCCGGCGTGTTCCTGCTCCCCACACCAAGCCAGTGGTGCGCGTCGTCAGCCCGGTCCGGCCCGTTCCTGCTCCCCGAACCAAGCCAGTGGTGCGCTTCGTCAGTCCGGCACGGCCCGTGCCTGTTCCACCGGTGCCTGGTCTGGCACCGGGCAGCTGCTCCACTCCGGAGCCAGAGCAATCCGCTCCACCGGTGTCCAGTCAAGCTCCGGCCAGCGGGGCCAGACCAGATCAGGGGCGCTACGGGGGGGTGGAGAGAGAGTGGTGGTCACGCCCGGGAGCCGGATCCGCCTCCAGGCGGAATGCCCACCCGGCCCCTACCCTCTTGTGTTTGGTTGGCGCGGTCGCAGTCCGCGCCTTTGGGGGGTACTGTCACGCCCTGGCTCTGGGGACTCTTTAATGTTGAGCCAGGGTGTGTAGGTTTCATTGTTTAGTTTTCTATGTTTGTGTTCTAGATCGTTTAGATCTATGTTGGCCAGGGTGGTTCCCAATCAGAGGCAGCTGTAGCTCGTTGTCTCTGATTGCTGACCATACTTAGGCAGCCTGTTTGGCACTGTTATTTTGTGGGATCTTGTTCCGTTTGGTTTGTGTTATGACCTAGGACTTCACGTATCGTTTGGTTTATTGTTTTGGTTCGTGTGTGTACTAAATAAAGTATGTACGCCTATCACGCTGCGCCTTGGTGCGCTTCCGTCAACGATCGTGACAGTTATGCTACAGTAAATTACATTTACTGGTGATTACATCATTGTCCTGCTTTAAGACAGATTTTTACTGTCTGCTTCCAGTTGCATGTTATTTACTAACCCTGCAAATGATCATATATCTTACAATATCAAAACATGTGCTCCAGAACAGGATCATCAATATCACTGCCGGTATCATATCTGTCTCTAACTGGGGCTCCACTGAGCTATACAAGTCTACTGTCATGAAGAGTGGACTGAAGAGTGGAAAATACTGCTAGGCTATATGACTTCTATCTCATTAGTTCCTTACTTCAATGATGTGAGATAAACTTCTTAGCAACTTATCTTGGATCAGTGGTTGAGCCCAGCTAAACACAGCAAACTGATCTGTCTTGCAGCAATGTTTCACATAGTGTGTTATATAATATCACCTCTAACTTTCTACTGCTTGAGTTCACCTCTTATAGAATATTGGCTTAATGTTCCAGGCAGTGAAAATACTTTAATCTTTCTTTTATATAGTTATCAAAATTCTCTGCCATTTGTACTTCTACTTTTTGCACAGACAGCTCACACTCTCCTACAAACACCAGCTGGCTGAGAGGGCCCTAGTGGAGCCACCTGGCTGAGAGGACCCTAGTGGAGCCACCTGGCTGAGAGGGCCTAGTGGAGCCACCTGGCTGAGAGGGCGCTAGTGGAGCCAGCTGGCTGAGAGCACCCTAGTGGAGCCACCTGGCTGAGAGGGCCCTAGTGGAGCCAGATGGCTGAGAGCGCCCTAGTGGAGCCAGCTAGTTTATATTTCATTTACAGTGTATTGACCGACCGCCTATACAGGTCAGGACTGATACACTCATTTTTATTTTTTGTTTTTTTATATATTTTAAATTATTAACATTTCAAATGTTTTACTTTTGTGTGTTTAAAGTTTACTGTTTGTGATTGTTTATTTCACTTGCTTTGTCAATGTTAACATATGTTTCCCATGTCAATGAAACCCCTTTGAATTGAACTGAGAGAGAGAGAGAGAGAGAGAGAGAGAGAGAGGGGGAGGGTCAAAAGAGAGGAGAAATGAACATCAACATGACCTTCCATGATGTGATGGGGAAGATAGGCTTATAGTTGGTGTGGTGCAACAACACACGTGATGTGATGGGGAAGATAGGCTTATAGTTGGTATGATGCAATAACACCCATGTGTACACACATTCCCCTTCCGTGGAAAGGTGAACCTCTCTTTGCAGATGAGTTTATATATAACTTAATACCTTTGCTTTTGTCTGTTTTTGAAATTATTCATTTCATAGGTCAGAGGTCAAGCTGAGCCGTACCAGGAGTGGAAGAGTGGAAAAGGTTACTGGTTGTGATGACATAACTGGTGAGAAGTCAGTTATGAAAAGATATTCAGTTGACTGCGTGTTAGTCTGTCAGCCCTATCTCTTTTGACATCTCCCTCTCTCTACTCCTCTTCTCTCTCACTCTCCATCTCCCCTCCCCTCCTCCTCTGTCCCATAGCCGCAGGAAGTAGTTTGGGGGTGTAGAAATATAGCTAAACCTAGGGTATGGCTAAATGGGGTGTGTAGAAATACAGCTAAACCTAGGGTATGGCTAAATGGGGTGTGTAGAAATACAGCTAAACCTAGGGTATGGCTAAATGGGGTGTGTAGAAATACAGCTAAACCTAGGGTATGGCAAAATGGGGTCTCTATCTCCCCTCCCCTCCCCTCCCCTCCCCTCTCTCTCCACTACGCTCTCCTCCGCCCCCCACCCATCCTCTCTCCTCCGCCCCATCTCTCTCTGCTCATCTCTCGCAGCCCTTTGACATCTCCCTCTCTATCTCCCCTCCCGTCCCGAGAAGGGGAGAAGAGGAGAGGGGGGAGAAGAGGAGAGGGGGAGAAGAGGAGAGGAGGAGAAGAGGAGAGGGTGGAGAAGAGGAGAGGGGGAGAAGAGGAGAGGGGGGAGAAGAGGACAGGGTGGAGAAGAGGAGAGGGTGGAGAAGAGGAGAGGGGGAGAAGAGGAGAGAGGGAGAAGAGGAGAGGGTGAGAAGAGGAGAGAGGGGGGAGAAGAGGAGAGGGTAGAGAGAGGGAGAGAGGGGTGGGAGAAGAGGAGAGAGGGAGAAGAGGGAGAGGGAGAAGAGGAGAGGGGGGAGAAGAGGAGAGGGGGGAGAAGGGTAGACGTTTTTCTCTCATAGTTCCACCCATGGGACTATACCTTCTGTTATCAACAACAAGTGTAAAACTGGACCATGTGAGAGTTTGGACCAAGGTAGCCTTGTGGTGGACCAATGTGGTTGATTAACAGGTCATCTGGGTGTGTACCAATAATATCTCCTTTCTCCTGAAGTAAGCACTTGCTCCCTACTTCCCATAATTTAAATGCATTGGATTGGTGGAGGCAAGTACACAACTTTCACTGGGACCTCCCCACATTCTGAAATTGCATTACGTAAGGTGTGAATCTTGACATCTCTGATCTGCATAATAAAAAAATCCCCATCAAAAGCTGTCAATTTAAGCTAGAGATATCAGGTGTTTTGCATGGGCTGTGTCTCAATCCACCACATTCGCCTATGGCGGCCTTCCGCATCTGCAGTGGAAGGTCGCCAAGCTACAGCGGTGTTTGTCAGACCATGAGACATCCCGAAAATATGTCTTCTCACAAAAACTTCTGTAGCGAACACAATGGTGTTCTCTGTTTCGCTCTATGACCCCCACAAGTGTCACGGGACTCGATTGAAGGTGTCCAATACAAATGAATGTAAATATGGAGGTAGATTTGTGCCCCCAAAAATAAAGGGTTAAATGTGTACAAATAATACAGTCCCAAAATAAATCACAAGGAATAAGGTTTTAAAGCTCAAGAAATACAGTATATACAGTATATACACTACCGTTCAAAAGTTTGGGGTCGCTTAGAAATGTCCTTGTTTTCGAAAGAAAAGCACTTTTGTTGTTCATTAAAATAACATAAAATTGATCGGAAATACAGTGTAGACATTGTTAATGTTGTAAATGGCTATTGTAGCTGGAAACGGCTGATTTTTAATGGAATATCTACATAGGCGTACAGAGGCTAATTATCAGCAACCATCAGTCCTGTGTTCCAATGGCAAGTTGTGTTTGCTAATCCAAGTTTATCATTTCGAAAGGCTAATTGATTATTAGAAAACCTTTTTGCAATTATTGTTAGCACAGCTGAAAACTGTTGTGCTGATGAAAGAAGCAATAAAACTGTCCTTCTTGAGACTAGTTGAGTTTCTGGAGCATCAGCAATTGTGGGTTCTATTACAGGCTCAAAATGGCCCGAAACAAATAACTTTCTTCTCAAACTCTTCAGTCTATTCTTGTTCTGAGAAATGAAGGCTATTCCATGCGAGAAATTGCCAAGAAACTGAAGATCTCGTACAACGCTGTGTACTACTCCCTTCACAGAACATCGCAAACTGGCTTTAACCAGAATAGAAAGAGGAGTGGGAGGCCCCGGTCCACAACTGAGCAAGAGGACAAATGCATTAGAGTGTCTAGTTTGAGAAACAGACGCCTCACAGGTCTTCAACTGGCAGCTTCATTAAATAATACCCGCAAAACACTGGTCTCAATGTCAAAAGTGAAGAGGCGACTCCGGGATGCTGACCTAGGCAGAGTTGCAAAGAAAAAGTCCAGTGTCTGTGTTCTTTTGCCCATCTTAATCTTTTATTTTTATTGGCCAGTCTTAGATGTGGCTTTTTCTTTGCAACTCTGCCTAGAAGGTCAGCACTGGTACATAGTTCCTCTGTGGAGATCGGAGAACCTTCCAGAAGGACAACCATCACTGCAGCACTCCACCAAGCAGGCCTTTATGGTAGAGTGGCCAGACGGAAGCCACTCCTCAGTAAAAGGCACATGACAAATGGCACCTAAAGGACTCTCAGACCATGAGAAACAAGATTATCTGGTCTGGTGAAGCCAAGATTGAACTCTTTGGCCTGAATGCCAAGTGTCACAACTTGAGGAAACCTGGCACCATCCCTACGGTGAAGCATGGTGGTGGCAGCATCATGCTGTGGGGATGTTTTTCAGTGGTAAGGACTGGGAGACTAGTAAGGATCGAGGGAAAGATGAACATAGCAAAGTACAGATAGATCCTACTGGAGCCGGCTGGCTGAGAGGGCCCTAGTGGAGCCACCTGGCTGAGAGGGTCCTAGTGGGACCAGCTGGCTGAGAGGGCCCTAGTGGAGCCACCTGGCTGAGAGGGCCCTAGTGGAGCCAGCTGGCTGAGAGGGCCCTAGTGGAGCCGGCTTGCTGAGAGGGCCCTAGTGGAGCCACCTGGCTGAGAGGGCCCTAGTGGGACCAGCTGGCTGAGAGGGCCCTAGTGGAGCCGGCTTGCTGAGAGGGCCCTAGTGGAGCCAGCTAGTTGTGTAAATAAGTGTAGTTGAATTAGTTTATGAACTATTTTATCTTTATTTATAGACTATTTTATATTTCATTTACCGTGTATTGACCAACGACCTGTACAGGTCCATACTGATACACTCATGTTGGTGTTTGTTTTTGTACATAGTTAATCATTTAACATTTCAAATGTCTTTCTCTTTTGAAACTTTTGTTTGCTTAATGTTAACTGTTTGTTATTGTTTATTTCACTTGCTTTGGCAATGTTAGCATATGTTTCCGATGCCAAATGAGAGAGAGAGAGTGACCTTTCATGATGTGATGGGGAAGATAGGCTTATCGTTGGTATGACGCAACAACACCCATGTGTACTCACATTCCCCTTCCGTGGAAATGTGAACCTCTCTTTGCAGATGACTTTATATATAATTTAATGCATTTGCTTTCGTCTGTTTTTTAAACCATTCATTTCATATGTCAGGGTCTATCTGAGCTGGACCAAGAGTTGAAGAGTGGACAAGGTTACTGGTTATGATGATATCACTGGTGAGAAGTCAGTTATGAAAAGATATTCAGTTGACTTCGTGTTAGTCTGTCAGCCCTATCTCTTTTGACATCTCCCTCTCTCTCCTCATCTTCTCTCACACTCTCCATCTCCCCTCCCCTCCCCCTCTGTCCAATAGCCGCAGGAAGTAGTTTGGAGGTGTAGAAATACATCTAAACCTAGGGTATGGCTAAATGGGGTGTGTTGAAATACAGCTAAACCTAGGGTATGGCTAAATGGGGTGTGTTGAAATACAGCTAAACCTAGGGTATGGCTAAATGTTGTGTGTAGAAACAAAGCTAAACCTTGGGTATGGCTAAATGGGCTGTGCAGAAATCCCCCCACCAGTTGAAGCTCATTTACTGTACTTAAAAACTCTAAAATACTATTTGGAGAACAGCAAAAACTAACAAAAATGCCCCCCAGACATGAATTATCACTGCAATATTAGGTTTATATTAGGTTTAAAGGTCTGTGGAATGGAGTGTACAATGTACTACTCAACCTCCCCATTGACTCATTTAGCCTACTTGTGGAACAGTGCATACAGTGCAATGAAATAGATGCATAATACACGATTCAAAGGCTGACTTCAAATACTGACATCAATGGGAAAGTAACTGGAGCATAAAACAGCTGACTGTGAATGCAAACTATCCCAGATAAATCCTACACATGCATTGAAATAAAAGGCATACATCAAAGGAAATACTTAGGCCTACAATCGACAAGGAAGTATAAAGACAAACAAACTCAACCAAAGAATGAAGAAAATCATGAAATACAAAATGAAAATCTACACATTAAAGGAGAAATCCACACAAAGTGTTAAATTACACTAATATGTGAAAACAATTTTTGTAAACAAATGTTTCATTTTGACGTTATAATAAGGTTGGTAGCAACATGGAAACTCTGTTGCAGCTCAAGTAGACTACAAAATCCACAATGCAATGCTCTCTCTATGGGCTGGCTACACACAATAATACAAAGACAATATCAGCGTGTGAAGTAGCTAGCTAGCTGTAAAATCGCCTAAACAAACTGCACAATCAATTTAGGAGTCTACAATCTCCTGCAGATCGATGTCGCTCACAGAGTGGAGTCTAACATTCACAACAGCAGATATACTTGGAGGAGATGGGAAACGTTGCCCATACTAGGTCAATGGGCAGCGCGGTGCATTCTGGGTGATTCTGGTACAAGGAGAGCTCTCCTTCAAGAAGTGAATGGGAGTCTATTGGGCGCTAGCTCAAACACCTAATATTAGCACGAATTTCGTCAACAAGAAGTGCAACATACATATTTTTGCGAAATGTGAAATAATGAACTTGCTATCTGTAGTATCGTATAGCTTTGGAATCGTGTTATTACGTACTTTCGAGGAATAGAGGCACGTTTCTCGACATATAGACTGACTTTGAGAAGGAATTGCCTGACGATTCGCTTAGCAACCGCTTGACGCAGTATGACAACTTGAACGCGATTGGTCGACAGTCTGCTGAGTTGGACATTGTACATTCATTCATTCAGTGGATTCTATCTCTTTTCTATAATATCTCTGGCAACGGCACCATGCAATGCCCCTGGACTAAAGAGGCAGACAAATAGGAAACATGTGCTAGACCCTCCGTTAAATTACACATTTCAGTAGGTAGGAATATCGCAGAAATATGATCAATGGCTCATTCGAGAGAAGACATCCTCCCGAGTCATGACATCGGCCAGTATTGAAATCTGACATGCATAATAAACGTTTTTGCGATCTAAATATCGTATTCCTATTAACTTCCTATTAACTTCCAGATTCACTTCCAGATTAATTTCCAGATTAATTTCCAGATCCCCTCCTCTCTCTCCCCTCTCCTCCTCTCTCCCCATTACCTCCTCTCTCTGCCCTCCCCTCCTCTCTCTCCCCACTCCCTCCTCTCTCTCCCTCCCTCCTCTCTCTCTCTCTCTCTCTCTATACTCTCTCTCTCTCTCTCTCTCTCTCTCTCTCTCTCTCTCTAGTCTCTCTCTCTTCCTGACATATAGCATCAGGCCTGTTGATCTTGACTCAGGTCACAGACCTCTATCATTGGACCAGACCTGAGTCTGTGACCTGATCACTCACACAACAGAGGACAGAACAGAAAAAGGTCTGATAAACTACAGTTCCTCACAATAAAATGACAGCTCTTAAGATTGTTTAAAAAGAAAGAGCAGCTCTATACGACATTCAAACTAATTGTTTTGAGCTGATAGTAACTCCAGGTCCAATTCATTAAGACAGGCCTTTGAAGGCGTTACAAAAGTCCCTAGTTGTGGATCTCATCAAGGAGTTAGTCCAAAGTGTCCCCCTCCTGCTCTAACAGATGACCAATATAAAATATATAATATATACTCTCTTTCATTTACATAGAGACATGTACAATCAATCATTGACACACTGAATATACAACAGTCAGATTGCTGTCACCATCACAACTTAACTGACATTATTGCCTGTCCCCAGATGGACAATTATGCTATAGTAAAGTACATTTACAGGTGATCACATCATTGTTCTGCTTTGGGACAGATTTTTACTGTCTGCTTCCAGTTGGATGTTGATTTACTAGCTTTGCAAATGATCATATATCTTACAATATCAAATCATATCTCAGTAACTGTCATAAGTGTATATCAGTATAACAGCATCCTACCTGTGCTCCAGAACAAGATCATCAATATCACTGCAGGTATCATATCTGTCTCTAACTGGGGCTCCACTGAGCTATACAAGTCTGCTGTCATGAAGAGTGGACTGAAGAGTGGACAATTCTGCTAGGCTATATGACTTATATCTCATTAGTTCATTACTTCAATGATGTGAGATAAACTTCGTAGCAACTTATCTTAGATCACTGGTTGAACTCAGCTCTGTTTTGAAAAACCCCACAGGAAACTGCTGACAGAGCAGCAAAGTTTCACGTAGTGTGTCCTATAATATCACCTCTAACTTTCTACTGATTGAGAGGGGGGAGGGGGAGGGGAGGGGGGAGAGGAGGAGGAGAGGAGAGGAGGAGAAGAGGAAAGGGGGTAGAGGAGAGGGAGGAGAAGAGGAGAGGGGGATAATAGGAGAGGGGGGAGCGGGGGAGGGGGGAGAGGAGGAGAAGAGGAGAGGAGGAGAGGAGGAGAAGAGGAGAGGGGAAGAAGAGGAGAGGAGAGGGGAGAGGAGAGGAGAGGGGGGAGAAGAGGGAGAGGAGAGGGGAGGAGAGGAGAGGGGGAGAAGAGGAGATGGGGAGAAGAGGAGAGGGGGATGAGGGGGTGAGATTAGTCTTCCACCATTCCACCCATGGGACTATACCTTCTGTTATCAAGAGGGAGTTTCCACCATAGTTCTTATACCAGTCATTTCAGTTTAGGGAAGTGAACAAGTGAACACCTTAGGAGAAAGGAGACATAATTGAGACAGTGCTTAATTCTAGACTACAGTTCTGCGTCTGTGAAACAATATTATCACCTAGTGGCCGTAAGAGGAACTCTCCTGTCAGGATGTTTTCACTGCTGGCTCTTAACAACACATGACCTTCATTCATGATATGATGTGTGAGTACTAAAAGCATATGAATATAGTATATTATATTCTAGAATATTTATTATATATGTGGGTCTGATAAGTAAACACTCTTAATGTGTGCTGTTTTATCACTAAGAAGAACATTGGGCACTATGTAACCAAACACATGTGGAACCTCATGATATGAGAGATAAGAAGTGTTTAAAAAGGTGAGTCCTGAACCCTGTAGACTACTACACTACTTCTGAAGAAGACCAGACTCCTTTCAGAATGAAGACTGCTATAGTTCTGACTGTGTTGCTGTTGGGTCATGGCTAGAAGGGATCCAGCTTTTGTCAGATTAACTTCAGATTTGACTTTTCATGGAAAGTTAGGAGAATTTGTGCAGCAGGTAGGTAAACCATGTGACGATTTGACCAAGGTAGCCTTGTGGTGGAACAATGTAAAGACCAGAGCCATTTCATCTATCTATCTATCTATCTATCTATCTATCTATCTATCTATCTATCTATCTATCTATCTATCTATCTATCTATCTATCTATCTATCTATCTATCTATCTATCTATCTATCTATCTATCTATCTATCTATCTATCTATCTATCTATCTATCTATCTATCTATCTATCTATCTATCTATCTATCTGTGTTTATCTATGTATCTCATGAACTAAGATGTTTTCTGTGCATTGTGTTTCAGCATGATGAGAAGCCCTACTGCACTAACTGTTACATGAAGACGTTCGGTCCCAGAGGTAGCTACTCCCTGGTTATGTACTGTACCAAATGGCAGCCTATTCCCATAAATATGGTGTATACAGTAAGTCTCTCATGTATGTCTCTCTCTCTCTCTCTCTCTCTCTCTCTCTCTCTCTCGCTCGCTCGCTCTCTCTCTCTCTCTCTCTCTCTCTCTCTCTCTCTCTCTCTCTCTCTCTCTCTCTCTCTCTCTCTCTCTCTCTCTCTCTCTCTCTCTCTCTCTCTCTCTCTCTCTCTCTCTCTCTCTCTCTCTCTCTCTCTCTCTCTCTCTCTCTCAGCAGGTAAGGGGAGAATGATGTCATACTGTCAAGAAATAACCAATAGACAACCAACCTGACATTTAATTAACTACTATCCAACCAACCTGACATTTAATCAACTACTATCCAATCAACAGACATCAGTCTCACTCTGAAAGTCCCCCTCTTTCAGTCAATCATAAAACAACTACCTGGACCACAACTTTGTGCTCAATGGAGACAACGGTTGTTCTTCAATAAACCAAAAGCTACTACAGCCGTCTTGTTGCAGTGTGTGTGTTACGGATACAGGTATCCTGTGTCTTTTTGTGTTTTTCCTCTCCTTCTGCCCTAATCACAGGTGTCCTGTATGTTCCTGATTGGTGGTCGTTGGGGTGTCTGCTGATTGCTAAGGTGGACCAATCAGTGAACATTCCTCTGCATTGCACCACCTGTTTCTCGTTTTTTAATCACACATCCCATTGTTTAAAAGCCGGTCAGTTGTGTTTGTTGAGAGAGAGACTATTTCCGTATGTGAGTATGGATACGGTGGTATCCTGTGTATTGTGTACTCACTCATGTGCTGGTTACTCTGTTTGGTAACTTTGTGTGTTTCTGGGAAAAGGGGAATTTAAGCAAGTTGCCCTTGGGCATACATTACCCGTAGAAAGAAAACTGTCTAAAAACACTAGTTAGACCTGAGCGGACCACCCCCTGTACTTTTGAATGATTAGCAGTAGCTTAGCGGTTCTTGAGGCAGGCAAGATCAGTTTAGGTTTTTTTTGCACTATTGTTTCATTTCTTGGGTCCTGCTCAGCCCTTTTTCCCAAACCTTTACCGTGTGTTCAGCAATAAACCTTTTATGTTTGACGGTAGTTTATGGTTGTTGTGTAGTTTTTGTTCTCACTGTTCCATGTCACACTTATAATTTGCATGAATTATGTTACGGGTCTCATGTCCATCCCCCTAGACGTTTAAAGCCACGGGGTTCGTAACAGTGTGAGTTAAACACAGGGTCCCTTTAGGCCTCAACACATCCTTATACTACACATGTACTGGAGTGGACACTCCCTAGCAAGATCATGTCTAGAATACCACCGGAGTTCTGAACACACACACACACAAATTTACAGAATTGGAGTGTAGCTATGCACCTCTCCCTTTCTCTGTCATCAACCAAAGCCAGAGAACGAGTGTGTGTGTGTGTGTGTGTGAGAGAGAGAGAGAGAGAGAGAGAGAGAGAGAGAGAGAGAGAGAGAGAGAGAGAGAGAGAGAGAGAGAGAGAGAGAGAGAGAGAGAGAGAGAGAGAGAGAAAAACCACAGTGTGCCATCACAGCTGCAAGATTCGTGACCTGTTGCCACAAGAAAAGGTCAACCAGTGAACAAACACCATTGTAAATACAACCCATATTATGTTTATTTATTTTCCCATTTGTACTTTAACTATTTGCACATTGTTACAACACTGTATATATACATAATATGACATTTGAAATGCCTTTATTCTTTTGGAACTTCTGAGTGTAATGTTTACTGTTAATATTTATTGTTTATTTCACTTTTGTTTACTATCTACTTCACTTGCTTTGGCAATGTTAACATACGTTTCCCATGCAAATAAAGCCGAGAGAGAGAGAGAGAGAGAGAGAGAGAGAGAGAGAGAGAGAGAGAGAGAGAGAGAGAGAGAGAGAGAGAGAGAGAGAGAGAGAGAGAGAGAGAGAGAGAGAGAGAGAGAGAGAGCAGTCTGCTGGAATGGGCATGTGAGTGAGACAGAGCTGGTACACATGCACACAAACACACACACTTCTTCCTGTTCCTCTGTTAGTAGTGGAAAACACTTCCCCCTGTTCCTCTTTTAGTAGTGGAACACACTTCCCCCTGTTCCTCTGTTAGTAGTGAAACACACTTCCCCCTGTTCCTCTGTTAGTAGTGAAACACACTTCCCCCTGTTCCTCTGTTAGTAGTGGAACACTTCCCCCTGTTCCTCTGTTAGTAGTGGAACACTTCCCCCTGTTCCTCTGTTAGTAGTGAAACACACTTCCCCCTGTTCCTCTGTTAGTAGTGGAACACACTTCCCCCTGTTCCTCTGTTAGTAGTGGAACACTTCCCCCTGTTCCTCTGTTAGTAGTGGAACACTTCCCCCTGTTCCTCTGTTAGTAGTGGAACACACTTCCCGCTGTTCCTCTGTTAGTAGTGGAACACTTCCCCCTATTCCTCTGTTAGTAGTGGAACACACTTCCCCCTGTTCCTCTGTTAGTAGTGGAACACACTTCCCCCTGTTCCTCTGTTAGTAGTGGAACACACTTCCCCCTGTTCCTCTGTTAGTAGTGGAACACACTTCCCCCTGTTCCTCTGTTAGTAGTGGAACACACTTCCCCCTTGTTCCTCTGTTAGTAGTGGAACACTTCCCCCTGTTCCTCTGTTAGTAGTGGAACACACTTCCCCTGTTCCTCTGTTAGTAGTGAAAACACTTCCCCTGTTCCTCTGTTAGTAGTGAAACACACTTCCCCCTGTTCCTCTGTTAGTAGTGGAACACTTCCCCTATTCCTCTGTTAGTAGTGGAATACTTTTTTCTTGATCATGAAGTATATTTAAAACCAAATGTTTTACTGGGTGACTTTACTTTACTTGAGTCATTTTCTATGAAGGTATCTATTCTTTTACTCAAGTATGACAGTTGGTTACTTTTTCTACACTGCTTCCATCCAGCTATCTACTATCATTATCATATGTGTGAAAAACTTGGTTGGAAATCACACAAGACTGATCTCAGTTAATTCATACTGTATGTTGTAGTCTGTCCAAGAGAGAAATCACACAAGACTGACAGCCTGTGAGTTTATTAAAAGCATTCAGTGATTACATGGCAGTTTAGAGAGCAACAGGTCTTTATCTGTAAAGGGTAAATAACATAACATCAACATAATCTGCACTCACATCACAAATATGAAATAAACACGTCTCAACAATACCTTTGAGATCATTGATATATATTACCATATTTATTTACTTTAATTTGATTAATTGATTGATTTGCACACAGCATATTCACAATTTAATGTATATCAGACCTGAACTAGGTACTATACTTTCTCTGTAACCCACAGATCATTAGAGAATAACACAAATATCTCTATATAGTACAAACATCATAACAATAATCTACATAATAATCAATACCATAATATTTATAATGAATAACATCATTATCTCTATACTACTAACAACATAACAATAATCTACATCAGTCAATATCATAAAATGTATAATCAATAACATCATGAGAGGTAAACAACAGCAACAAAACAAACCCCAACAACAAACTAAAATGACTTGAGAAAAAGATGACCCCTTTATTCAGATGTTTCAAAATACAAAGAATTAACAGATGATTATAATACAGTTTTTCTCAGTCGCTTTGGTGCATTTCTTAGATCAAAAGTGCAATTCTTGATACTACTTGTACAAATTCCAAATCATCTAGTCACTTGTGCACATCATTAAAGCAATTTCTTATTCCTTTGAACAAATTGCAATTGCTTTTGTACATATTGCAATTGATAATGTACAAGTGTCAGCTTTTTCCCACATTTTCAATTGCTCATGTCATGTTGATCAAAATATAGTAGATGGTTCTCTGTTGAATAGTCTTACCCCTCAAAACATCTAGGCATTAGTTCCTTGCATAAGCCATTACATGCAAAATTGTTGAACTATTTGTCATAAACTGTCAAGCATAGTTTTACACATTTCTATTAGACCTTTTGTACAAAAACGTAAATTGCTGAATCGTGCAGGTGAAATTAACCCTCACTCATGAAGGAATGTAAAGTGTTAGTTCAACCAACAATCAACCAGTTGTCTAAATTGCTCAAAGGTGCATCTCATGAAGAATCAATTGGCAAGCATATATAGACAGACCACAACACAGAGTTGCAATTTTCCAATAATGGATGGACCAGGAAACGAACAGGGTCAACAGCCAAGAGGAGGAAGAAGAGGAGCAAGGATGCGTGGTGGAAGGCAAAACAGAGGAAGAGGCAGAAGAGGACATAGGCGCATATCTGATGACATAAGGGCCACTATTGTAGACCATGTTGTCAATCATGGCCTTACAATGGCTGAGGCGGGTCGAAGGGTGCAGCCGAATATTGGGAGATCAACCGTGTCCTCAATAGTACAAACGTTTCGAAGAGAGAACAGGTATGTCCACCAATGTACAGTGCACTGTTACTGTATATAAGCAGTATACTGTATACTTCCTACAATGCTTCATATTACAGTAGTCCACTTGTATTTCACAGCATACAGAAATATACTCTATACAGATACATACTGCACCTTACATGCACCCACCTGTATGTTTTACAGTAAAATGTGTGTTCGCATAGTTTTTGTCTATGTGAAAGTGTGCGATGCATCACTGCATTTTTCCACACATAGGACTGCAAGATTACCTCAAACCGGTGGCAGAGGACGCCTTTTCACACCTCAACAGGAGGAGGCTATTTGCACCATGGTCCGAGCAAACAATGCCATGAGACTCAGGGAAATACAAAGGACCATTATAGAAGACAACGATGTCTTTGAAAACATCCATACGGTTAGCATCTCAACCATCGACAGGGTGCTGCATAGAAACCAGATGAGTATGAAACAGCTGTACCGTGTACCATTCCAAAGGAATGAGGACAGAGTTAAGGAGCTACGGTACCAGTATGTACAGGTAAAACATATATCTATGTAACTACTTTACAGCAACATTTTATAGTGTTACATAGTACAGTAAGCATAAACTGCACACATTTCCATTGCTGTGGAAGGAACATGCAATATATGTACGTTTTATGTCACTCTTCCTTACCAAAACAAATTCAACTGTGTGTTCTGGGATATAGCGTATAATGGAGTTGGAATCAAGTGAACCCTCTCACAACTTTGTATACGTGGATGAGGCTGGCTTCAACCTGACCAAATGCAGAAGGCAGGGTCGGAATATCATCGGTCACAGAGCTACTGTGGATTTGCCAGGCCAACGGGGAGGAAATATCACCATGTGTGCTGCTATTTCGGAGCATGGTGTCCTAACCCATATCCCCCTTTTAGGGCCATACAACACCCAGCATCTACTCAACTTTTTAGAGACTCTCTACAGGGCTCTCATCCCTGATGATGAGAGGGGTCTGTTTAGAGAGGATTTGCCAAAGTATGTGGTCATTTGTGATAATGTGAGTTTCCATCGATCAAACATCATAAGGCAATGGTTTGTGACCCACCCGAGGATGCTCATAGAATTCCTCCCACCTTATTCACCATTCCTTAACCCAATTGAGGAGTTCTTTTCAGCATGGAGGTGGAAGGTGTACGATCGTCAGCCACACACACAGATGACCCTGCTGGCTGCAATGGATGCAGCATGTGAGGACACCACAGTAGACGCCTGCAGAGGATGGATAAGGCATTCCAAAAGATTCTTTCCACGTTGCATTGGAAGGGAAAATATCCGGTGTGATGTGGATGAGAATATGTGGGCTGACAGACAGGAACGTCTGGATGTGTAGAGACAGCACTAGAACAGTGCTGTGGGCAAAGTTGTGCCTTAGGGGTGGTTTCCTGTGTTTCTTTCTAATTTAGTTTTTTTCCTTTGTGCCCCTTGGGTTGTCCAGTCTCTTTCAATCAATAACCCACATACAGTAATATGTAAATAGTACTGTTGAAATTGATATATGCCATAGAAGTGCAGCCTTGTGCATTTTCAATACAGTAACTGTCATCCAAACTGTAGCCTAAGTTTACATCAGGTAATACTGTCAAAGTACACAGTTCCATTGACAACATGCCTAAACATTTTGACAACCTTGTTCGTGAACAATGACTCAATGACTTATCATTCTGATGACACTGACATGATCATTGGCATGAATATTTACTTTTGAGAGATGTACTAAGGATTTTTAGTGACTGACTAGCTTTAGAAACATATCTATTGTATATTGCAGTTTGTACAAATTGTTCTGAGAAATGCACTTATTATTTTGCACATGTTAGGGATGATGTGAAAAATGCACCAAAGCGACTGAGAAAAACTGTAATACATGGACTAATAATGGAAACCCTTCAAGATAAAGAATCTAAGAGAAACACTAAATAAGATAAAGACATAAAGACAAAAGCTAAAAGCAGCAATACATTCTGGAACACAAAACAGACGTAATTGAGCTACTCTCTAAAAATAATCAAAACCCCATGTTACCAAAACCCCATGTTACCCAAACCCCATGTTACCAAAACCCCATGTTACCCATTACCCAAAACCCCATGTTACCTAAAACCCCATGTTACCAAAACCCCATGTTACCCAAAACCCCATGTTACCCAAAACCCCATGTTACCAAAACCCCATGTTACCCAAACCCCATGTTACCCAAACCCCATGTTACCAAAACCCCCATGTTACCAAAACCCCATGTTACCAAAACCCCATGGTACCATGGTGGTACAAAACAAACAAAAATTAATAATGGTGATTACAATCACTCCTTTTAGATTTCTTCCAAGGTTATAAAAAGATAAGAAGGTTAAGGTTAAGATAAGGTTTTTTTATCTTATTAAAATTAGAACCACTTAAGGTTTGTCACCAGATTTTAAACACCAGTCCACTGCTGACCATCGAGTTCAAAACACAAAACTAACCTAAGATCAGCATTTAGGGTCAGCATCATTCTACTCCTACTCAGTCCCCTGGGCTGCTCTCTCCTCTCCCGGTCCAGCTTCAGCTCTGGAGCTCAGAGAGACCATCTCCATGGCATTGGCATCAACATAAAGATCCATGCTGCTCACCCTGTTCAATCTCTTCTGCCTCCTGGTGGTCTAGGGAGACACAGCACCAAGAGTGAGTGAGTGAGTCAGTCATGGACTAATAATGGAAACCCTTCAAGATAAAGAATCTAAGAGAAACACTAAATAAGATAAAGACATAAAGACAAAAGCTAAAAGCAGCAATACATTCTGGAACACAAAACAGACGTAATTGAGCTACTCTCTAAAAATAATGAAAGCCCCATGTTACCAAAACCCCATCTTACCCAAAACACCATGTTACCAAAACCCCATGTTACCCAAAACCCCATGTTACCAAAACCCCCATGTTACTATGGTTGCAAAAAAACAAACTAAAAGGAATCATGGTGGTTGCTGTCACTCTTTTTAGATGTCTTCCAAGGTTCTAGAAAGATAAACTAATTCTGAACTTTTCAGCTATTATTAAAATCCCGGTCTCTCGTTCTCTCTGTGTGCATCCCCCGCGCGCATCTCTCGTTCTCTGTGTGTGTGCGCGCGCGTCTCTCGTTCTCTGTGCGCGCGCGTCTCTCGTTCTCTGTGTGTGCGCGTCTCTCGTTCTCTGTGTGTGTGTGCGCGCGCGTGTCTCTCGTTCTCTGTGCGCGCGCGTCTCTCGTTCTCTGTGTGTGCGCGTCTCTCGTTCTCTGTGTGTGCGCGTCTCTCGTTCTCTGCGTGTGTGCGCGTCTCTCGTTCTCTGCGTGTGTGCGCGCACGTCTCTCGTTCTCTGTGTGTGCGCGTCTCTCGTTCTCTGTGTGCGCGCGTCTCTTGTTCTCTGTGTGCGTGCGTCTCTCGTTCTCTGTGTGCACACGCGTCTCTTGTTCTCTGTGTGCGCGCGTCTCTCGTTCTCTGTGTGCACACGCGTCTCTTGTTCTCTGTGTGCGCGCGTCTCTCGTTCTCTGTGTGCACACGCGTCTCTTGTTCTCTGTGTGCGCGCGTCTCTCGTTCTCTGTGTGCACACGCGTCTCTTGTTCTCTGTGCGCGCGTCTCTCGTTCTCTGTGCGCGCGTCTCTCGTTCTCTCTGTGTGTGCGCGCGTCTCTCGTTCTCTGTGTGCGTGCGCGTCTCTCGTTCTCGTTCTCTGTGTGCGCGCACGTCTCTCGTTCTCGTTCTCTGTGTGTGCGCGTCCCTCGTTCTCTGTGTGTGTGCGCGCGTCTCTCGTTCTCTGTCGCGCGTCTCTCGTTCTCTGTGTGTGCGCGTCTCTCGTTCTCTGTGTGTGCGCGCCTCTCGTTCTCTGTACAGAAGAACAAACCCAAGATAGTGCAACACAAGTCAAAGATACACATCTGGTTAATCACACACCTTAAACACAGATATAGACCAATGTAGAATCTGAACCCTGCTCATAGACACAAACATTTAAATGACTTGTAACGTCTGAGTAAATGTCTTTACCTTGTAGTACAGGTAGAAGGTGGTGATGGCTGTCAGTAGGATCAGCAGCACTACAACGTGTCTGATGATGAAGGCTGGCAGAGGAGAGGCTGCAAACAGAAACACCTTTGATGAGGGGACTGGTCATCATCACATAGATCTGTGGGAAATCTGTCAATGACAAAGTTATAAGTCTGGATCATGTTCAGTTACCTGTGACGGTGAGGGAAAGGAGCTCACTCTCAGAGGAGAAGTTGTGAGAGAAAACATAATTGTCATAAACACAGCTGTAGTTCCCTTGGTGGGAGTCATCTGCAGCAGGGAAGAGGAAGGCAGCAGAGTGATTGACAGCTGGCTGGGTCTGGGTTCTGTTGGAGCCGGTGAACGTGAGGAGGAAGGAGCCTCCTGGGTACTGTGGCTGAGTGGAGCAGGTGATGGTGAAGTTGTAGCCCCTAAACACTTCGGGCCCCTGGTGGCCCCTGGAGACCCCTCCCATTGAGTCAGTCAGGAAGATATCAGGCTGGACCAGGAGATCTGTAACAATAAAAGAGAACAAGAAAAACCTCTTCAACTAGTTTCCTATAGATATGACAATAACATCAGCATGTAACAGTGCTAGCCACCCTCCCTCACAGGGCAACATGAGTAGTGGGCCTACAGTCACTGAGACAACATATGTTGATATCAGGCTGAAGCAGGACATCTGGAACAAGAGGAGAGAAAAAGAAAACGTAGCTCCTCAACTACTTTTCTCATTTAGATATGACAATAACATGACATGTGACAGTGGCAGTGAGTAGAGACGTTCACTGAGATAACGTTCAAATACAAAAGCATTCAGGGATATTTAAGTTGTATTTGATTCCTACTTGACTGAGTGATGTATTTTGCAAAGCAGACTGACAAGCTAAACAGTCATTGTGAGAGGTGCAGAGGAAGTTGTATGAATGAAGGAAATCAGTTGAATATAATTATAGTATCTTGATATTTCCTGAGTAGATCACTGTGAGTCTAGGAAGGAGATTTAATACATGGCCAAAAGAATGTGGAACTCGGTAGTGAGTGTTGCAACCGAGGATAATTTTGACGCTTCCTCGCTTCAGCGGTCCGTTCTGTGAGCTTGTGTGGCCTACCACTTCACGGCTGAGCCGCTGTTGCTCCTAGACGTGCCACGTTGAAAGTCACTGAGCTCTTCGGCCATTCTACTACCAATGGTGGTCTATGGACTGTATGGCTGTGTGCTCGATTTATACACCTGTCAGCAACAGGTATGGCTGAAACAGCCTAATCCACTAATGTCCACATACATTTGGCCACATAGTGTATCTTGTTATTACCTGAGCAGATCACTGTGAGTCCAGGAACGAGAAGATACATTCTCCCACACTCCCTCAGTGAAGGCTCAGACCCAGAACAGAAAACTCTAAACCCTCTAGTGGTGTTTCCAGGTAGAACTGAAACAGTGGAGCCACAACCCAGCTGTCTACACACTACTGCAGCTACAGCCTCCTTGTTCCCGTATTCAGCTCCCACAGTCCTCCACTCTCCCTGGTCGTACCACTCCACTCCACCAGCACAGCGACTGCCTCCTCCCACCAGCCTCACATCATCAGGCTCTGAGAAAAGAAGAGAGAGAGACAGTAATCTTACTATTTTCTCACTAAAACACACCTACAGTGGGCTCCAAAATTACTGGCACCCCTGACTGCAGAAACAATACTTTAAAAATATAAACAATACTGTACTTTATTATTGTTTCAATGGAACCAACCAAAATCATATAATTATTTAATACAAAATAAATGTCACCAAAATCAAGGTTTCATAATTATTGGCACTCCTCATTTAGTACTTAGTGCAACCACCTCTGGCAAGGATAACAGCATGGAGTCTTTTCCTGTAATCTTTGACAAGGTTAAGGAACACATTTGGAGGGATTTTGGACCATTCCTCTATGCAGATCCTTTCAAGATCCTTCACATTCTTGGGTTTGCGCTTATTAACTGCCATCTTCAAATCAGCCCACAGATTTTCGATTGGATTGAGGTCTGACTGAGATGGCCATGGCAGAACATATATATTTTTTGTCACAGAACCATTTCTGTGTGGATCTTGAGGTATGTTTTGGGTCATCGTCTTGTTGGATTAAAACAGCCCCAAATCATCACTGACCCACCACCATATTTCACTGTGGGTATGAGGTGCCTCTCCTTGTATGCATCTCTGTTTCGACGCCAAACATGTCGATGCTGTATCTGACCAAAACGTTCAATTTTGGTCTCACCTGACCAGAGCATCTTCTTCCAGTCATAATGTAAATTACGTTTGGCAAACTCAAAGCGCTTGCGTCTGTGTCTTGGGGTCAGAAAGGGCTTTCTTCTGGCAACCCTTCCAAAGAGCCTGTGGTTGTGGAGGTGGCGTCTGATGGTGCTTTTTTAAACCTGGTGACCCCAAGACGCCACCAAGGCCTGCAATTCGTTCACAGTTATTCTTGGGGATTTTGTTGCTTCTCTCACCATCCTCCTCCCTATCCTGGGGGGCAAAATGCATTTGCGTCCTCTACCCGTGAGGTTTTCAACTGTTCCATATCTTTTTTATGTTTTAATAATTGCCCTGACAGTGCTCAGTGGTATATTCAATCGTTTGTGGATCTTCTGTAGCCATTACCAGATTTATGAAGGTCTACGACCATCTGTCTCTTTTGAACTGCCAGTTATTTTGTTTACTTCATGGTGTTGGATGACAAAGGGATATTGTATGCGTGTTACCTCATTTGTATACCCTAGTGAAACAGGAAGTGATGTAATGGCTCAATATAGTTCCTTAAGACTTAGATACACTTAAATAAATGGAATTTAATTCCTGGTTGATAGAATAATTATTAATGACTAATTATTACACCCTGGAACTGTGTGAAATGTGTTAGAATGTGTGAGTGTAGGACCAGTAAAGACTATGACATTGAGCTACTATTTAGCAATGTGATTAAGAGTTAGACCAGACAACAAAGGACAAGGAGAACTGGCTACAGACAACTGGGAAACCAAGATAAAGAGGCCTCCCAATTAAGGGAGGAGAGAAACGGTTAGGCTTTTTAAGGAGTATGAGGACGGCGATAACTAAGGAATGCAGCCTATGATAAGAACATGTGTGTGTGACCTGATGGTTAGGAGAGCAGAGGAAAACAGCCTGCCTAAAAGGGGTGGGATTTTTGTATGACGTGTGAGTATAAAAGATGGACTCTGAAATTGTGATGAACAGAATTCTCAATGAATAAAGGCCTGACTATGCAGACCGGGACTCTGTCCGTTTCTTGATCCAAAAGCATTACAACCTTTTGGGAGACGCACAGAGACACTGAAATAGTTGAGTTCAACCATTGAGATTAAAATATTCACTTAACACTGGTTTAATTTTGGTAGATGTTATTTACAATAATCTTTAAGGGTGCAATTAATTGTGAAACCTTGATTTGGAGGACATAGATTTTAAAATTTAATCAATTAATGATTTTGGTGGGTTCCATTGGAACATTAATATAGTACAGTATTTCTCACATGTTGGTATTTTCAGATTCTCTCTATAATTATATTGTTTATATTTCTTTAAGTATTATTTGTGCATTTCCAGACAGGGGTGCCAGTAATTTTGGAGCCCACTGTATATTGCCTCTCATATTCTTCACTCCAGGCGAGAAACAATGTTGATTGAGTGACAAACTGTTTCTTACCTGAGCAGGTGAGTCCAACTGCATTACCAGGTAGGCAGGTGTTGTTTTTTCTGTCTGAGGTGTCACAGTCCAGGAGAAGGGACTCATTGCCTTTACACTGGAACTCTTTATCCCAGGTCTGACCCTCACCTTCTCCATAGAGCCCCCCCTGTAGAGCTGCAGGAGCCCCACAGCCAAGCTCCCCACAGACTACCTCTGCATCCTGCTGGTCAACGTCAGCTTCACACACTGAGGCCCAGGACTGATTGGACTTCACCTCCAGTCTCCCAGAGCAGAGACCATCTCCATCCACAAGCTGCACAGACTCTGGAGGAAAATAGTTGGTTGAACATTCAATCCGTTTTGTTGATGACACTGTCAAGGACTAAACACAAATATGTTGGATAAAAGATTGTAGGTTGCTATGTTTGATACTGTAAGAGGTAGAAATGGGTTCTTAGTCACTCAGGACAGGGTTGGGAATAATGCAGGCAGGAGACAGGAATAAGTTCACTTCACTTTATAGAAAATAAACAGCTGGACATCCATCAGGCAGCTTCACTTCAGTAACATCTGAACTACAATGATCTGCCCATGCACATCTCCCATAAATGAATATGACAAACACAAATATAATGTTTAAATACATCTAACATCTCTCACTCTCTTTAAATGAAATGAAAAAAACATAAAACATGATATATGCTAATATTGTATAATGTACAAATCAAATCTCTCAATATTACCAGTCTCTTACCTGAACAGATCACATGATGATAATATTCACCATAACAGACACCAGGTCCTCCTCCTATGATGCCACACTTTCTAATAGTAGACTCATCTCCACTGCATCTACCCAATATTAGTGAGACTCCTCCTCTTCCCTCTTCAACCAGAGGTTCTGCAGATTCAGCTACAGCATTCCCACAGCCCAGCTGTCTACACACAACCTTGACCTCTATCATGCTCCACTCCATAGTACATAGACCTGACCACTCTCCTCCGTAGAAGAATTCCACTGTCCCAGAGCAGGAAGTGGTCCCATTCACCAGTCTGACTGATTCTTCAGCTGTAAACAGCAGAGAGGAAAACACAGTGGTGAGGACAGATTATGACAGGGCTTCTGTTATTCTAACAGCAGTAATGTTTTGTGGTTGACAAGTATTAGTAGTGACATAAAACAGTACTTGTTATTGGGTTTTAGAATGGTGTGTATGGACACATGAATTTCTCCATGTGGGATAATAAAGTTGACTAATATTGAACTGCTATAATCACTGTAGATGTATACTCTACCTACCTGGTGGACTGATGCTTCGAGCCTGGATATCTAGAGAGAGAGAGAGAGAGAGAGAGGCAGAGGTTAAATGAACATCAACATGACCTTTCATGATGTGATGGGGAAGATAGGCTTATAGTTGGTATGATGCAACAACACACGTGTGTACACACACTATAGATACAAAAGTATGTGGACACCCCTTCAAATTAGTGGATTCTATTTCAGCCACACCCCTTCCTGACAGGTGTATAAAATCGAGCACACAGCCATGCAATCTCCATAGACAAACATTGGCAGTAGAATGGCCCATACTGAAGACCTCATTGACTTTCAACGTGGCACCGTCACAGGATGCCACCTTTCCAACAAGTAATTTAGTAAAATGTCTGCCCTGCTGGAGCTGCCTCGGTCAACTGTAAGTTATGTTATTGTGAAGGGAAACGTCTAGGAGCAACAACGGCTCAGCGTGAAGTGGTAGGCCACACAAGCTCACAGAACGGGACCGCCGAGTGCTGAAGAGGGTAGCATGTAAAAAACGTCTGTCCTCGGTTGCCACACTCACTACGAGTTCCAAACTGCCTCTGGAAGCAACGTCAGCACAATAACTGTTAGTTGGGAGCTTCATGAAATGGGTTTCCATGGTTGAGCAACCGAACAAAAGCCTAAGATCACCATGAGCAATGCCAAGCATCGGCTGGGGTGGTGTAAAGCCCGCCGCCATTGGACTCTGGAGCATTGAAAACGCATTCTCTGGAGTGATGAATCACGCTTCACCATCTGGCAGTCCAAAGGAAAAAATCCACGCAGCAATGTATATTTAACATTACCTCACTAATGCTCTTGTGGCTGAATGGAAGCAGGTCCCCGCAGCAATGTTCCAACATCTAGTGGAAAGCCTTCCCAGAAGAGTGGAGGCTGTCATAGCAGCAAAGGGGGGACCAACTTCATACTAATGGTCATGACTTTGGAATGAGATGTTTGACAAGCAGGTGTCCACATACTTTTGGTCATTTAGTGTACATTCCCTTTCCATGGAAATGTGTAACTCTCTTTGCAGATGAGTTTATATCTAATTTAATACCTTTGCTTTGTCTGTTTTTTTAAATCATTCATTTCAGAGGTCAGAGGTCAAGCTGAGCCGGACCAAAAGTGGAAGAGTGGAAAAGGTTACTGGTTGTGATGACATAACTGGTGAGAAGTCAGTGATGAAAAGATATTCAGTTGACTGCATGTTAGTCTGTTGATGTTAATTTAATCTCTCTCTCTCCCTCTCTCTCCCTCCCTCCCTCCCTCCCTCTCTCCCTCCCTCCCTCCCTCCCTCCCTCCCTCCCTCCCTCCTGTTGATCTTGACTCAGGTAACAGACCTCTAACTTCTACCCCCCCTACTCCTGCTCTAACATACAGTATCTCACAAAACTGAATACACCCCTTGCATTTTTGTAATCAATAACATAATTATCTATATACTACCAACAACATCATAACAATACTCTACATCATAATCAATATCATAACATTGATAATCAATAACATCATTATCTCTATACTACAAACAACATTATAACAATAATCTGACAGTTTGAACCAAGGAAGCCTTGTGGTAGACCAATGTGGTTGATTAACAGAGCATCTGAGTGTGTCCCAATAATATCTCCTTTCTCCTGAAGTGTGCACTTGTTCACTACTTCCAATAATCTAAAAGCATTGGATTGGTGGAGGCATGGACTAGTGGGAGTTTCCACCATATTTATAATGTTGATGTAACCCTATCACCACAGGCTCAGATAAATCCATAGAGTAAAAGTATGGTGAAAAGGTCCACTCAGTACATAATAAACCTGGTATGACTAAACTCGCTAAGGAAAAACCAAAGAGACCAGGGTTCTTACCTACAGATATAATGTGTATATAAAAAGAATGAATAATGAATGATCCACTTGCAAACAATTGGCAATACACACAATACAATAATATTTTAAGATAACCTAAACCCGGGTGCTAAACTGAAAATGTTTGTTGGCGCCGTTGGAGCTATAAAAAACAAACAGTCTAACCCCACAGTTATCACGGTAGAAAGCCCTTGAAACCAACAGTTGACTATTTATAATCCAATAGGCAGAAAGTGCCCTGCATGCTTCCGAAAAACGATGTCCAGTGTCCCCGAAGCCCTTAAATGACCTCAGACTAAACTGTCCTCTCCAGCTCCCGATCCGACGAACCCAAGCAGCTCCCGAAGCCACTGCCAGTGGCACTGGAACCTTCGTCAATACAGCCAAGCAGCAAGCGAATTGAGACGACTCATTACTAAAATATTGAACTATACATCTTTATTTTGTTAAGGTAAGTAAAGTAGAGTGCAGTTAAAACCAATTCGGGGAAAAAAACGTACACAAAATGTTTTCCAACTTCACAAGCGCACCTCTCCCCTCTGTTCAACCTTCCCAAGTTCTCTCACGTCACCCCGCTCCTCCGCACACTCCACTGGCTTCCAGTTGAAGCTCGCATCTGCTACAAGACCATGGTGCTTGCCTACGGAGCTGTGAGGGGAACGGCACCTCCGTACCTTCAGGCTCTGATCAGTCCCTACACCCAAACGAGGGCATTGCGTTCATCCACATCTGGCCTGCTGGCCCCCCTACCTCTGCGGAAGCACAGTTCCCGCTCAGCCCAGTCAAAACTGTTCGTTGCTCTGGCACCCCAATGGTGGAACAAGCTCCCTCACGACGCCAGGACAGCGGAGTCACTCATCCAATGGGTTTTGAGAAGGAGGCGAGGAGTATGCAATTGAGATTCTCCCCGTGACTGTGAAAGGGTACCATAAAGTAGTGTGCACTGTATAGAGCTCGCCAGCTTGAAGTCTAAATGAATGGGGAAAGAATAGGGTTTTGGGATAAACGCTGAAAATAAGGTCTGAGATGAACACAGACTTAGTAGATCTTATACGTTTTGTTCTATGAGATAATATCAGTCAGTTAACATGACCTTTATGAATTATGAAGCCTTTATGGGCTTTTTCTGATTACATAAATGCTTCAAATTTCACAAAAAGTGACGTTAGCTGATGAAGATTATCTCATAGAATAAAACGTAGGCTATAAGATCTCCTAAGCCTGTGTTTACCACAGACCTTATTGTCGGAATTTATCCAAAAACCCGACAAAAACTCCATTAATTTCCCCGTAGGATTTGTCCAATGAACCGAGGTGGAGTTTGTGCCTACAAAAAGTTTCCATTACTATTGCTCTGTATAGGGCAGTGGTCCCCAACCTTTTTCAGTTACCCAGAGGACCCTCTCATGTGCATTTTACCAGTAACCCTCTGGTCTCATGAGTCTTCTCAAGGACCCCCTGTGGATAGTCCAAGTAACCGCAGGGGTCCTAGTACCCCTGGTTGGTAAACACTGCTAGTGAATAGGGTCCCTTTGTCTTCCTGTCATACAGTCAAATGTCCACTAGATGGCGGTGTTCATCCAGTCTGGGCCAGGGTGGCACTACAGAACTAACACTGCTGAACCAGGCCTACGGTGGAAAACAATCCTTTATCAAGGTAATGATTCCATTCATATCTAGCCAGGCCTGTATTCATTTCTATATAGTATTTTAGTTCCTAATGAATAACATTACATGGACAATGGGGACCTGATCCTAGATCAGCAGCACTCCTATTTTTCTCCTGATTGAAATGGAAAAAACTCACCACACGCACATTACGTTAATTCTCCTAATTGGCTACGTTAATTATCCTAACCCGCTACGTTAGTTCTCCTAACCTCCCACATTAATTATCCTATCATGCTAAGTTAATTCTCCTAACCTAATGATAGTA